>NW_007379823.1:11194-31194 GCF_000475195.1 Diaphorina citri
CTTGGGTATAAAACACGTGTGTCGTCACACGCGGTCCAGTTCAAGGTCATTCTTGCGGACACATAGAAATGTGCTTGGCTAAAATAGTAGGGTTGGGACATCGAGACGAAAACATCGATGTTCGATACATCGATGTTTTTAAACTTCGATATATCGAGTATCCGATGTATCGTAATCAAAAACATCGATGTTCGATATTATCGGGATTTCGATGTTTTTCGCAAAAATATTGATATGAAGCGGGACAAAATAATGTAAACTTGTAAACAAAAGAAAGTCCTTTCCACAGACTTTTTCTAATAATACCAATACCACAGACTTATCTGTGGTCTGTGGTCGTTTCCGCTTAAATTCCGTATGGGAAATTTTAAGTTCGAGGAACTGAGAAAAAAAATGCCACTTCATGAGGAACCTCAGACTCCACATAGGTATTTAAAAAAAAAACATCGAACATCGAAAAATAAAACATCGATGTTCGATGTTTCCATCGAAAGAAAAACATCGATGTCAAACATCGATGTTTTTGTTCCGATGTATCGATGTTTTCAAAACATCGATGTCGATGTCCCAACCCTAAGGAGAAATAAGAAGAAACAAAGAGCTAGGGGGAAGAGACAATTCCTCCTCAAAAGGAAATAATAGACCCGCAAAAGGAAAGAATAGACCCGCAACAGGAAAGAATGGAGAATTGAAAATGGAGGAACAGAGGAAGTTGAAGGATTATTTTAAGACTTTTATTATACCCTCGTATAGACAATTCTACATGGAAACCCGTATATCATGCCTTGGTACAATATAGGAAAGTTTTGCCATAATATTTAAAGTCAATATTTAAGAAAATGTGAGCCACACCTGTGCTTTGTGTATAGATCTTAGCATTTCTTCTTCTCCTCTTCCTCCTCCTCCTCCTGCATTCTCTCTTCATACTTCCTTACCTTCTCCTTTTTCTCCCCTCTGTTCTCTTTCTTTATCCCTGTCCCTCCTCTACACAATATATCCATTCTCTCCCTCTCTCCTTTCCTTCCCACAGTTTTCTTCATTGCAATTTTTCCCCTTTTCTCTGTTCTCCCTCTCTTCCTCTTCTTTTTTCTTTTCTTCCATTCCTCTACCTCCTCTATATGCTCTTTGTGTCTCCATCTCCTTTCCATCCCCCAGATTTCTTCTCTACATTTTTCTTCCTCCTTTCCTTCCGCTTTCGGACTATCCCTTCCCTCCTCTGTACCTTTCTCTTCCCTTCCGCCCTCTGTTTTCTACAGCTAAGGTGTGCACCGCTTAATACTTCACTAAGTTTAATGGTTATTGCCCCCTCCCCCCATTCCTTCCTCTAATGGTTATTATTATTACATAGTAGTGCTAGTCGTTGTGGGTGTGGTGTATTGGCGTCAAGAAAAACAGGCAAAAAAATAAAAAAGTACATGAGTCTTTAACTTTAAGGTAGCTAAGTTTTCAATGTAGTTGTTCATTCAGTGTAGATCTCACTCAGAAAAGGGGGCCAGACTGGGGTCCAAAAAAACCCAGTGAATTTCCTTTCTGAGTCGATCCTTTATGCCAAATTTCAACAAAATGAGGGGAAGTTTTTTGGAATAAAAATAAAACTAAATACATCCACCCTTCTCTTCGGGCCCGGCGTAGCTTAACCCTCGATTACTTTTCGTGTCTGTGGCATGGGGTCTCACGGTATTGGAAAGATTGGGGGTTTGGAACTTCAAACCTCTTGAACACTCAGAAACAATGTCTAGGCTCCTTCCATGGTCCTAACTAATTTTGTAAAAACATACAAATTTGGTTCATGAAATTTGGCAAGAACATAATATGTATAATTGTATATCTACAAAAGAAATTTTTCAATTAGGTTTTGGGCCAAATTAGATCTTACGGTTCATGAAATTTGGGACCCTATAGTCATATTTCTACAAAAGAAATTTTTCAATTAGGTTTTGGGCCAAATTAGATCTTACGGTTCATGAAATTTGGGACCCTATAGTCATATTTTGCCTAGTGAATTTAGTAATTCCATCGTCAGTCAACAAAATCTTCCACTTTAGGCGGATTGGCCCTTATAAGTAACCCTTCAAACTCGTGAAAAGTGATTGAAATTCTCACAGTGCTTCTCTCATGGTCATTTTAAAATTTAGGCAGACAAGGGCTGCTTAAATTTTGAAAGGGCTTATCACCTGTCAGCACGTATATTCTCTCGAATTCTGATGATATGAAATACGAGATACATATTATACATAGGGGATATTATCAACTGAAGATAGCACGTATTCCTACAAATTTTGATGTTTGAATCATCCACTAAATAGCTAAATACTCGTATCTCAGCTCAGCGTTCAAACTCTATTTCTGACGCAGCGGCCAATTTAGGAGTACTGCAGTGAAATGAAGCATGAAAAATGGCTAGGTAAAAAAATACAAACGATGGAAAAAAAAGAGTAAAATAGCAATAAAAAAGAAGTAGAAAGTAGAAGTCTGGTTTGAAATTAATGTTCTCGTAGGGGAGACGTGGGCAAAGTGGGGATGTTTGAACGGTTCGCGTTATTTACCTAATGACAACGAAGGCATAAATCAACTATTTTACTCGCTGGTGAAGTTTGGCGCGGGGGTACTTCTTTTCGCCCTTTCCCCTGATGATAATGATTTCCCCCCCTTGTTGTGTCTGAGTTTAACTACAGGGTGGTTGAAAGTGTGTCTACAACTGTACACACAAGAGTTTGCTGAAAATGTGTCCACACGAGATTGTTCGAAAAAAAAAAAAAAAATCGTTCGTGGGAAACGATTTCTATATAATGAAAATGTGTCTACACGAGTTTGAAAAAAAAATCGTTCGTGGGAAACGATTTCTATATAGTTACTCCATTTGTGAGCCAGCCTTGGTAGCTTGGAAGGTATCGTCCGGGGCAAAGGTTCGTTCTTGGAACGGCTGGCTTTCCTATCCTGTCCTCCTATTCTCTTCGCTTTCGAGACGATAAGACATCCGTTGTTACAGTTCCTGCCCCTCCTTTAATCCGATTCCCCTCCTTACTTCCTTCATCAGGAATGGTATTCTCTCGTAAATTACCCGCGTAGGAGATAGTTGTTACTTAATACTTCCCTTGTGCCGGCTGAAAAATACACTCCAATCTCGTACACACTAAAAATAATCATGAAATACGCACACTTTAATTTTCACATGTTAACACTAGAAAGCCTAGAAGACTAATCAAATTGCTGTGTACACAGCTCGGAATTTTGATTTATGAATGAAAGGGAGATGTTTACACCTCACCGCATACCAACATATTGGGTCTGGAATGTCAGCATTTCAATACAAGGCCCTTGTGCCGGCTGAAAAAAACACTCCAATCTCGCACATACTAAAAATAATCATTAAATACGCACACTTTAATTTTCACATGTTAACACTAGAAGCCTTTTTTATTCTGTTTTCTACATTTAATAAAACATTTGTGCATAAAAAAAGAAACATCTCCAGAAAACACTAGAAGCCTAATAATTTTCACATGAAGCCTAATAATTTTCACATGTTAACACTAGAAAGCCTAGAAGACTAATCAAATTACTGTGTACACATCTCATAATTTTGATTTATGAATGAAAGGGAGATGTTTACACCTCACCGCATACCAACATATTGGGTCTGGAATGTCAGCATTTCAATACAAGGGGAATCATGCCCCGATTTTTATTATTATTTTATTTTTAGAGAAAAAGAGACAAGAGAGAGGGTGGAAGAGAAAGAGAGAGAGAGAGAGCATGAGAGAGAGAGAGAGAGAGAGAGAGAGAGAGAGAGAGAGAGAGAGAGAGAGAGAGAGAGAGAGAGAGAGAGAGAGCGGACCTTTACAGGTGTACCTGTCAGGTCTACCTGATAGTGAGTGGCTGGCCGAAGACGAATCTTGTGCCAGACTGACATTCTTCTTTTACTGCATCTACACTTTTACATACCTACTGAAGATGTTGAATGCTATGGACTTAAACCAACAGAAAAATTACTTTCTTATTCATTTTTCCCCTCAATTCTATTCAATTCCGGATTATTTGCCGCCCTGAATCCCTCATATGTAGCTTTATTTATGTTCTGGTCAATAGTAAAAACCTTTTTTACGATTGTTTTTACGTGATCTGTTTGATAGGAACCCCCATAAACCCCTGGACTTTAATTAGGGATATGGGTCCCATTTGTATGAATTTTTCCCCTCAATTCTATTCAATTCCGGATTATTTGCCGCCCTCAATCCCTCATATGTAGCTTTATTTATGTTCTGGTCAATAGTAAAACCGTTTTTACGATTGTTTTTACGTGATCTGTTTGATAGGAACCCCCATAAACCCCTGGACTTTAATTAGGGATATGGGTCCCATTTGTATGTCATCCCTGTATGAGACATTTCCAATTTTATGAGGCTGTCTTTTATGGATACTTTCGTCATCAAATACCCACCCTGTACACCTATTAACTCACCTCCTTTTCCAAATGCGTATTTTTCTAGGACATATTCTCGTGTTGACTCAGCTTCTAAATGGGAATGTGTGATTTATCCCCCAGCTGATTGAGAACATACTAGGGGATGGGCATGCTACATCACAGACCACTTGGGTCACGATCACGAATCATTGCTACAAAATAAAAACGGCGAAGAAACTCTTTGTTAGGCTCATTTCTCAACTTTTACCGACCTCAGCCAATAAAAGTGATATTAGAAGCGTTGGCATTCTAACAGAAACTCCCTTAAGATCAGCCCTTAACCATCAGACGTGCCGGCACTTAAGTCGGAGTCTAGGACATATTCTCGTGTTGACTCAGCTTCTAAATGGGAATGTGTGACTTATCCCCCAGCTGATTGAGAACATCTACGGGATGGGCATGCTACGTCACAGACCACTTGGGTCACGATCACGAATCATTGCTACAAAATAAAAACGGCGAAGAAACTCTTTGTTAAGCTCATTTCTCAACTTTTACCGACCTCAGCCAATATAAGTGATATTAGAAGCGTTGGCATTCTAACAGAAACTCCCTTAAGATCAGCCCTTAACCATCAGACGTGCCGGCACTTAAGTCGGCGTGTAATAACAGAGGAAACCCGCAAAAACATTGCTAATAAAATCATAAAACTTAAACAAAAAGTTGTAAAAAGAAAAAAAAAGAAACTTTCACAGCCCTACACCAATACATAAACATACGCCTAGCAACTACCAACCAAAACACCATCAACAAAGACTATAAAATGTAGGGAGCCCCTTCTGAGGGGGTGAGAGGGGGCGACCATAAAACAACACCTGGTATGTTCTTGTGGGAGAAGATAACATCCACCCTGCCGCAAAAACATTGCTAATAAAATCATAAAACTTGAACAAAAAGTTGTAAAAAGAAAAAAAAGAAACTTTCACAGCCCTACACCAATACATAAACATACGCCTAGCAACTACCAACCAAAACACCATCAACAAAGACTATAAAATGTAGGGAGCCCCTTCTGAGGGGGTGAGAGGGGGCGACCATAAAACAACACCTGGTATGTTCTTGTGGGAGAAGATAACATCCACCCTTCTCTTCGGGCCCGGCGTAGCTTAACCCTCGATTACTTTTCGTGTCTGTGGCATGGGGTCTTACGGTATTGGAAAGATTGGGGGTTTGGAACTTCAAACCTCTTGAACGCCCAGAAACAATGTCAAGGCTCCTTCCATGGTCCTAACTGATTTTGCTGAAATTTTGTAAAAACATACAAATTTGGTTCATGAAATTTGGCAAGAACATATATCTACAAAAGAAATTTTTCAATTAGGTTTTGGGCCAAATCAGATCTTACGGTTCATGAAATTTGGGACCCTATACCCTATAGTCATATTTTGCTTAGTGAATTTAGTAATTCCATCGTCAGTCAACAAAATCTTTCACCTTAGGCGGATTGGCCCTTATAACTCTTCTAAGTAACCCTTCAAACTCGTGAAAAGTGATTGAAATTCTCACAGTGCTTCTCTCATGGTAGTCATGGTCATTTTAAAATTTAGGCAGACAAGGGCTGCCTAAATTTTGAAAGGGCTTATCACCTGTCAGCACGTATATTCTCTCAAATTCTGATGATATGAAATACGAGATACACATTATACATAGGGGATATTATCAACTGAAGATAGCATGTATTCCTACAAATTTTGATGGTTGAATCATCCACTAAATAGCGAAATAGTAAATACTTGTATCTCAGCTCAGCGTTCAAACTCTATTTCTGACGCAGCGGCCAATTTAGGAGTACTGCAGTGAAATGAAGCATGAAAAATGGCTAGGTAAAAAAATACAAACGATGGAAAAAAAGAGTAAAATAGCAATAAAAAAGAAGTAGAAAGTAGAAGTCTGGTTTGAAATTAATGTTCTCGTAGGGGAGACGTGGGCAAACAACTGTTATCAAGTGTTTCAACCTTCTTTCCTCCAGAATTCATTCCCAACCTCAACACTATTCAGTGAAATTAAAAATTAAAATGGGTTCTTGGGCGAGAGATAGAAAATGGTGAAAACGCAATTTTGTGTTATTTAATGAAAGAGGCATTAATGAATTGCCCCTGCCCCTCTTCTTCCTTGTTGCTATGTCGCTTTGAACTTTTTCGTCGAACTTGTCTCGATTAAGAAAATTATTTTATAAACAATGGAAAAGGGCAAAGAAAAGAGGTAAGGGACAAAGGAGATGTATAAGGAAAGGATAAGACTTCCCCCACCCAATCCTCCATCTCTCCCCCTCCCTTTCCCAATGGGTTTTCTTTTTTCTATGATCTTTCTTTTTGTATCCTTTTTCCCTTTACCCACATCTCTCTTTTCTCCCATTTTTTAAAATTAAATCTCTTTATTTATTTTTTTTTTCATCCCTCCCTTTTTCTCCTCCTCCTTCTCCTTGACACATTCATTGTCTTGGGTTTTCTTCTTTTTTTTTCTTACTTATTTTCATTGTAATTTTCTTGTTAGTTCTTCTGTTGTTCTTTTTTTTCTAGTTTGTTTTTAAAGATTAAGGGGCAAAGTGAACTTAATGTTGCATAGTTTTCTGGAAAATGGGACACCTTATCCATCTCTTTTCCGTTCTTTCTCTTCTCTCTCTCTTCTTTCCGTTATTATCTTTTCTCCTACTAGCTAGAAACATAATATGCCGTTCCCACTATTTCCTTCTGCATGTCTATAATACATGTCCACAAACAATACAAACAACCTGCTGTTTTTTTTCTGCTTCCTGTTTTTAAGTACTTTTTGCACATTGAGCTTTTTGTAAAATCTTTCGCATTGGGAACAAAAGGAACCGGTGGTCTTTATTTGAAAACTGTGTATTACTGTGTATGTGTAAGGTACTGAAGGATTTAAAATTTTAAATTGCTGCGGCCGATGCTATTCATAGTAGGAGGTGGGGTAAGGGTGTGCAAAAACTAGAAGAATGGGAAAATAAATGTCCGCTTCAATTATTTTGTGGGGGGAAAAAATCAAAACCCTACTAGCTAGAAACATAATATGCCGTTCCCACTATTTCCTTCTGCATGTCTATAATACATGTCCACAAACAATACAAACAACCTGCTGTTTTTTTCTGCTTCCTGTTTTTAAGTACTTTTTGCACATTGAGCTTTTTGTAAAATCTTTCGCATTGGGAACAAAAGGAACCGGTTAGTCTTTATTTGAAAACTGTGTATTACTGTGTATGTGTAAGGTACTGAAGGATTTAAAATTTTAAATTGCTGCGGCCGATGCTATTCATTCTGCTTCCTGTTTTTAAGTACTTTTTGCACATTGAGCTTTTTGTAAAATCTTTCGCATTGGGAACAAAAGGAACCGGTAGTCTTTATTTGAAAACTGTGTATGTGTAAGGTACTGAAGGATTTAAAATTTTAAACTGCTGTGGCCGATGCTATTCATGCTATTTGCCCCTTTGGGGGATTGAACGTCACATTGGGATTGAGATTATTTCATTCGTTGTCGGTAGGAGACAGTGAGTGACAGTTTTGATGCACAATTCTGCAGGAATAATTCAGCAACCAGCCACCAATTCACTGTGAAATTTCTTCTTTTTTTATTGTGTTTATTTTATTACCTAATCTTTCGATGGCGATCAGTTTTCCTCTCCGAATTTTCTCGAAAAATAGGGAAGGGTGGGGTAAAGTACATGCTATTCATGCTATTTGCCCCTTTGGGATTGAGAATATTTCATTCGTTGTTCGGTAGGAGACAGTGAGTGACAGTTTTGATGCACAATTCTGCAGGAATAATTCAGCAACCAGCCACCAATCTTGTTCTTCACTGAAATTACTTCTTTTTTTATTATGTTTATTTTATTACCTAATCTTTCGATGGCGATCAGTTTTCCTCTCCGAATTTTCTCGAAAAATAGGGAAGGGTGGGGTAAAGTACACATAGGAGAACGTGGCACAAACTACAAGGGAAAGGGTGTATTAGGAACGGCGCATTTTTGAAAAAAGAAAAAGTACCCGTAGAAAACATATTTACATAAATTTTCCTTAGCACCATCATTATTTTGAATTTTTAAAATAGAAAGCTTCTCTTTCCGTCTTCCCAAGAACCACGAAATATTTCTTCTCTTACTTTTCTCGAGAAAAAGTAAGAAAAATTCAAAAGGAAAGGGCAAAAAAATACACCATCATTATTTTGAATTTTTAAAATAGAAAGCTTCTCTCTCCGTCTTCCCAAGAACCACGAAATATTTCTTCTCTTACTTTTCTCGAGAAAAAGTAAGAAAAATTCAAAAGGAAAGGGCAAAAAAATGTGTTACATACGTGACGGAAATATATTCATAATTCCGAGCACGAACTCGGCACTATTTATTAGGGGGACCCCGTGGGAGTAGAAGGGGGGCATCTCTCGAGTGATAAGTTATTGTATGTAGTTATCGGGAGGAGTGGGAGAGTAATAAATAATAAGTTTTGCATTAAGTAACTCCGCGTTCGACTTTGGGGGATTGAACGTCACATTGCTTCCGCGCTTTTTAAATCCCGTGCATCTCTCGAGTGATAAGTTATTGTATGTAGTTATCGGGAGGAGTGGGAGAGTAATAAATAATAAGTTTTGCATTAAGTAACTCCGCGTTCGACTTTGGGGGATTGAACGTCACATTGCTTCCGCGCTTTTTAAATCCCGTGCCAGCGAAGTAACTAACTCGGAGCTTATTTTGGGATCACAAAGCTTATTTAATATTTTGTCGGATAAGAGTGATAAGACTTCTATTATGAGCTAAGTCTCATCGTACCATGATGATGGAGTTAGTTTGAAGATATGGAATCTCCAAGTAAAAACCCAATTTTCTATTGGTAATTTCCCTTTTCTCAGTGAAACTTCCCTGAAAGGAGATAATATGTAAATCCCGTGCCAGCGAAGTAACTAACTTGGAGCTTATTTTGGGACCACAAACCTTATTTAATATTCTGTCGGATAAGAGTGACAAGACTTCTATTATGAGCTCAGTCTCATCGTACCATGATGATGGAGTTAGTTTCAAGATATGAAATCTCCAAGTAAAAACCCAATTTTCTATTGGTAATTTCCCTTTTCTCAGTGAAACTTCCCTGAAAGGAGATAATATGTACCTACTAGTATTGGTACATCGTTTTACAAGTGGATTAGTGCATCTTTTTTGGCCCTTAGCACTGCTTAATCTTTATGTCCTAAACCTTGATTTGCCTAAAATCCACAAGTGCGTTCAAGTTAGTTGTTCTCTCGATAATACGAGCGAGCATTTGTTCAACTCCTAAACCTTGATTTGCCTAAAATCCACAAGTGCGTCCAAGTTAGTTGTTCTCTCGATAATACGAGCGAGCATTTGTTCAACACCTCCTCCTGTTCCTTGTTCCCCTCTTTCTGGGTGCGTCGTAATTTTATTTTGAGTAAACTGAATAAAATATTGGGAGAATTTATTTTATCTCCTTCTTTCTTTTCGGGAGAAGGATTGCGGGGTAGGCAAATTAGAGGAGAGTTACGTGACGGGTGGAAAAGGTCCCTATTAACGGCCCTGAGTTCTCGAGTACCTATAAAAACTGGTTCTACCTCTCCTTGCGGCACCAAACACAATATGGCTGACTTGGCACAACCAGTTGGTATCTTATATTTCTGCACGATACTACACAACGTGCATGCAGATTTGCAATTCCTTTGGCTTGAGTTTCTGAGTTTTTTGTACTCTTCAATCTTCAGGATTATAGGTACCTAATTATGTAGATGTCTATAATTGGTATCCTCAATCCTTCCTTGTTAGCTTTTCACATTACCACGATTTTCAAATCATGAATTTTATTTGTGGTAAATAGAGTTATTTGGTGGTTCGAGTCCAAGTCGAGTTTCTGCACGATACTACAACATGCATGCAGATTTGCAATTCCTTTGGCTTGAGTTTGTTGAGTTTTTTGTACTCTTCAATCTTCAGGATTATAGGTACCTAATTATGTAGATGTCTATAATTGGTATCCTCAATCCTTCCTTGTTAGCTTTTCACATTACCACGATTTTCAAATCATGAATTTTATTTGTGGTAAATAGAGTTATTTGGTGGTTCGAGTCCAAGTCGAGTCATAAATTTTATCGTGCTGTATCAAGTGGTGATCGATGCTTAACATGATTATTTGATTATATTCTGTCAAAAAGAACACAAATAGCTTTTACTCTTCACAGTTGGGGGAGGGGTTTTCAAGATGAATCTTCACAAAGTTACGTCAGAATCTATCAATATATATTCTGTCATTTGTCTTCTCGGGACTTAGATGAAGGTTTGACTTATTTGCTCTTACTTTAGGACACTATACTTACTTACTTCATTACAAAAGTGTGAATGTCAGTGATTGTTATTTAGCTTGTATAATACTCTCAGCTCGAATTCTCATTTCAGCAGAAGTTCTCAACGCCATTTTCAATTACACAAACCGCCGTCACCGTCACAAATCATTAGAATGACAAAATTTTCGAAAGCTATTCCGTCTTTAAGCTGGGTTCACACTTTACGATTTGTCTGCACTCTGCAGACTTATTTTCCAACTTTGTCTTTCGACAGATAGTACGTCTGTACCAGCCTTTACTCCTAACTCAAAAGGATAAAATATTGGGTACTTATGACCTTTGTCAATTTCCTCTCTGAAGGACTATCTCTCCTCCCTGTCTCTCTCTCCCCTCCTTTTTTCTCCCTCCCCTCTTTCCCTCTGTCTCCCCACCTTCCCTTTCCTGTCTCCCAATTAATCAATTCTCTCCCTTTTTGAGCACTTCGGGGGACACAAAAAGATAAAATATTGGGTACTTATGACCTTTGTCAATTTCCTCTCTGAAGGACTATCTCTCCTCCTTGTCTCTCTCTCCCCTAAAAACAGTAAAGCTACAAAACATTCAGAGAATTTTTTTCAATAAGAAAAAAATAAGAAGAAAAAAGTCTTCACTAAGAAGAAAAAAATGTTGCTAAGAAACTCGCATGAGGTATGTTGAAGCTTGATCCGAGCTAACAGCTGTGCTGAGTTACCACCGAGGTAGAATACCACCTCTTGGGTACTGAGAGAACCAACCGAGGCCACATACCTGGTAACGCGATCATAACTTGATCATAAGGATCGCCATATGAAGAATAGATGGACTTGTGACTGTTTTTTTTTTTTTTTTTTTACTTTTTTTTTTTCTGTGAAACCTTTGCGACCTGCATCGATTAAGACAGACTCAAGACCCTGCTCCAGCCGTTGATATCACGAGTACCTTATTTTTACTGTCGATGTCGGCTAGGACTAACTACTAACTAGTCATTTTTTGCTAACAAAATCTCAATTTGTTCATTTGTTTGTCTGATAGTGTCATAGAGGTTTAGCATCACTGTATAAGCTATGTCCACACAGAGTCAACGCAGCGTCGACTATGTGTGGACACAGCTTAACTGCCAAGGTTTTTAGCGGCCGTATATTTGGTACAAGCTACCCGCCTCCGCACATCAACCTCACCCACCCTGAGTGGGGCCGGGAAAAGCCAGCCGCACGTGATTGTCCAGATGGTCACCCATCCGGATACCAACCACGCACAACGTTTCTTCAGTGATCTATCGGAAACTGGGGTGCATTCGACGGACTATCTCCGCCGGCTTATGCAATACATATCTCTATTGTTGCAAAGAAGAAAGAGCAAAGATAAGGAAGGCAGGAAAGGAGAAAGCCAGCCATTCCTACAATAAACCTTATCTGATTAGAATAAAGTTCGCCCCGGGCGGGAATCGAACTCGCTACCTAGCGCTTACAAGGCAGGCGCCCCATTATAATTCTGAGTTGGTCACTGATTACTCTTAAAGGAATAAAGAAATGAGTTTTTAAAATAAAAGAGAAATGATCAGAAGTGAAGATTGTATTTCAATTTCCTTCTCTTCTGTTCTCTTTCTGTCTTCCTTCTTCTCCCTTTTCCTTCTTCGTATTTCTTCCTCCGTCTCTTCTTTTCTCTCCCTTCTTCCTATTCTCGAAAGTTTTTCAATTTGAAATTTTCGAGCCGTGATGTTGATTGTCAATTTTCTTAAATAGGATCCTTGTGCTGATGGACAACATTAATTTTGCCTCCGCTGACTGCTGTCAGAGGCATTTTTGGGCTCGGAAGGGCCGGGCTTGAAGACAATTTTGGGGAGGATTGGATCGGTGGCAATTTGGTCCCAAATGACAATTTGCGGCACATATCACCAATTGCCCATTAAAAAAGTCTTTGAAAAAAAGTGGTACCAATAGGTATTATATTATTTTCCTTGAGTTCTATTGAAGGAATTATTATTGTTTTCAAATATCTTTTAGTCTTTTTTTTTTGCTGTTTTCAGTTTTTTCCGATATTACAAAGTATTTTTCTCGTTTTTTTTCAAATAATATATTATTATCTTTATCGAAGAACAAAACTTTCACGACTTTTCTTCTTGGATTCAATTTTAATTTTAAAATTCAATTGAGAACGGGAAACTTCTCTGAAGTTTTTATTAAAAAAAAAAAATAATAATAATGAAAAAACGCTTCCAATTTATCTGTTGGTACCTACTTTGTTTTTTTAGGAGAGGAAAGTCACTTGAAACGATTTTTCGCTCCTTGGGAATCTCCCATCATCTATAGATACCTTGTACAAAGTAAAAAAAAATGTGTTACTTCTAAATGAAGTTCTATAAATAAATTAAAATTTAAATAATTAGAAGGCGCCTTTACTCGTACAGTGTGAACCGGTTATTTTCTGAAGATTTCTAAAGGTCTTTGTATAGGAAGATTCGATCATGCAGCACAAGTTTGGTATAAGCAGGGCCATCGGCTATAATAAACACCCTATGTCACTGCGACCTGTATCGTCTATCGTATTGGATTATGTGGAACAAAACATGGCTAAACCACAATGAGATTGTGAGATTTCGCTTTGTGGAGCAAGCGTTTAAGGCACATAATCGAATACGATTACCTTTGGTAACACTATACACGAGTTGAACAAGGTATACTTTACAGGAGATTGACCTGCGCTCTGGTGGGAATCGAGGGAGACCTTGTGAGAGGGTACTTGATTTCATGGATCAAGGGTCATCCTCTCTCCTGGGAGTCCTGGAGCATATTGCTTTGTCCATCCCGAGGAGTCCCGTTTTCTAATCATCACATGCCAAACACACGGGCACCCCTCTCTGGGGGACGAACAAAGTCCACAAGAGTGGGGGGGAAAGGTCGGAAAGGGTTGAACGTTTTGGAGTGACATTTTGAGCCATTATTGTGTATTTTATTGTACGAAGAAGAACTCATATGCAAAGTGAAGGATAAATGTAAGATCGAAGATGTTTTATTGGAAAAATTAATGACAATGAAAAAAGCTCAGGGAAGAGAGGAAGGCAGGAAAACTATCTATTGAGATGTTGCCTTAGCAACCAGAATACAGAGTGGACTGGTGATGGTAAATACTGGGTGAATACACAACAGCCATGGGATGTGGTGTGGAAAGTCGAGAACATAATAGAAATTTGTCGCTTCCCTCTGCCTGCTCGATGCGCTATGCACTCCGCTCCATTCTGTTTTTAGCCTGAGGCCTAATGATTTTTTTCCAAACTTTTTTCACTCACATTGCTGTGGTATTATCATCATGTTGGGAGTTTCAAAACTACACCCAACACAGCCCCCTCCTGGCTGCGTAGGTTTAATCAGGTTGTCAACATATTCCTGCTCCCTCTCTTTCTCCTCCTCCTCGTCCACTTGTTTGTCCTCCTTCTCCTCCTTACCCTCCCCTTATACCTCTCCTTCATATTCACTTTCACCTCCTCTTCCTCCTCCTTCTCCTCCCCTCAATCCTCTCCTTCGTATTCACTTTTACATTCTCTTCCTCTTCCTCCTCCTGATCCTCTTCCTCTTTCATATTCACTTTCACCTTCTTCTCCTCCTCCTCCTCCTTCTTCTCCTCCTCCTCCTTCTCCACCTCCTCCTCCTTCTCCACCTCCTCCTCCTTCTCCACCTCCTCCTCCTTTTTCATCTCCATCTCCTTCCACATAAGCCTCTAATAATTTTGTTTTCATAATTAACAAAAATTAATCACTCCCCACGTCTAAACCAGACACGCTTTTCATGTCTATGTATGTACAGGGTGATTCAGAAGTCGTGGGAATCCAGTGGGGGAAAATGCATCCCCTCCCGTCTAGGAGCTCTTGAAGTTGCGCCAAAAAATTCTACTTTTTCAAACAGGATCCTTTGTTTTCGTTATCACAATCACAGATTTTATCAAAGAAAGTCGAATTTTTAGATCAAATTAAAATTCTTCTTGCGGGGAAAAGAAGCATTTCCGGACTTGGGGGCCAGTGTAGTCAAATATTCCTAACAAACCTTAATCAGTCTCAAGGAACACGCCTTTAAAGTTTGTCGCACGACCTACGAAATACGCTCTCCTTTTATTACTTTCCTTATCCTATACCTTATGTTATTGTACTTATTGTGGAGCACAAAGAGACAGGAGTATTGGTCGAGTTAAAAGTTGAAACTCACTTCGTTTGGTTAATTTATTGTTTTTCTTCTTGTTCATAGGTATGTACTCATTGCTATCACACTGCCATGATCATCAATATGTTCAAAATCAACCCTCGTAGGTGGTGTTATTCAAGGTAGGAAGAAGACAAACTGGAAGGAAAATGAGCAGAATTATTTTTAATTGCTAAGGCTGGTAGTTAGTATGACACTTTTGGAGCCTAAATATCAGCTATTGTTTTTGGCAAAATTGTGCCTTCCATTATTCATTAAAATAATCACAGCGATTCTATATAGAACGTAGATCAATTTGGACGCACAGTAGAGGACACTAGACTAGGCCAAAGGTTCTAGTACCAAGTTTTCAATTCGACGAATTTCCCAGATTAGGAGTATGGAGTAACTACCTATTTTGTAAGCGGTTTGTTTATGAAGGATGAGGGCATGAGGGAGAGAATTATGAGTGGGATAGAGTTATGATATGGGGAATGGTTGCTCCCTCCCTCTCTCTCTCTCTCCCTCATACCTCCTTTCTATTTTTCCTTCGCTCACCAATTTCGAAGGAAAATTAATACGAACTTCTCTCTCTCCCTCCCTCTCTCCCTCTCCCTCTCTCTCTCTCTCTCTCTCTCTCTCTCTCTCTTTCTTTTTCTTTCTTTCTATTTCTTTCTCTCTGTGAATCATTGAGAAGTGATAATTGAATGAAATGTTTTTTGAAGAGAGTGAAAATCCGAATTGAGAGAGAGAGAGAGAGAGAGAGAGAGGGAGGGAGGGATAGGGAGAGGAGGGAATGAAAGAAAGAGTTGGAAGTCAGAACATGAGATTTTCAGTGAGGACAATAGCGATACGTAAAGAGGAGGATGATGGAAAATGGAGAACGATAAGTTAATTTATTAAACTTCGCGAAATAATTCGGAGGACTTTTTTCGAAGAGTAATAACTAAAAATAAAGACAGAAAAGAAGGAAGAAGAAGAAAACGAAGACGAGAAAGAGGAGGAGGAAGAAGAAGTAAAAGTAGGAGAAGAAGAAGAAGGAAGAGAAAGAAAAGGGGGGGGGGGGGGGGAAAGAAGAAACAGATGGGTATTTATTTTTCGATTGGGTGTAGGTGGGGGAGAAGGGGTAGCAAGAGCGGAAGAAACAGATGGGTATTTATTTTTCGATTGGGTGTAGGTGGAGGAGAAGGGGAATCATTTAAAGATAAAAAAAAACTGCCAAAACTTTTGCTCTTACTTTTTTCCCTCTTATCCTTCTCTTTTTCTTCTTCTTCTTCTTCTTCTTCTTCTTCTTCTTCTTCTTCTTCTTCTTCTCCTTCTCCTCCTCCTCTCACATCATTGGAAACTCGTCCGATCAACAGTTGTAATCTGCAAGTCCATAAATCTGATGGCAACATGGATAGAGGGAAAATATATTACAGCGAACCAGAATAGGGAACGAAGAAAAGGAACTAAGGCAGAGGAGTAGAAGGCAGTGGTGTGTCGTCAAAAGGGGGCAGTCCCCAAAGGGGGATTCCTCAAGAGAGGAACCCCAAAAGGGTAATCCCTCAAAAGGCGAATCCCCCCAAAAGGCGAATCCCCCAAAAGGGAACCCATTCACAGGACAGTATTTACCTTTCGGAAACTGAGAATATTTCCCCTCTCCTGAAGCTCATTTGCCTTTTGGTTTGTTAGCGCCTGTATCAACCATTGAAAATCCAAGATGGCGCCAAGATCTTGAAGAAGAGAAATCGTTTCCGAAAGTTTCCGAAAGAAAAAAATAAATAATAATATAAAAAAATAGCCTTATGCCAATCTGTTGGGGGTTTTACAATCGATGCATAAATAGTCATGCTATTTTTGGCAAGTAGGAACTTCTTCTTTTTTTACCGCTTGTTCGTGTTTTTATGTATACCGAGGATGGAGAAGATTCATCTCCTCCTTCTCTTCCTCTTTTCCTTTTTCCTCTTCTTTATTCCTTTTCCTGGTCTCCTCAGAAATATTCTCTTCCTTCTCCTGCCCTTGTTCTTCCTCTTCTTCATTTTTCCTGATCTTCTCTTCTTCCTTCTTTATTCCTTTTCCTGATTCTATTCCTTCTCTTAATTCTCTCATCTTTCCTTTTTCCTGATCTCCTCCTCCTCCTCCTCCTCCTTCTTCCCTACCTTCTTCTCCTCTTCCCTAATATTTTTGATCTTCCCGCCCTTCCTCTTTTCACTTCCTCTGACCTCTTCCTCCTCCTCTTTCATTTTTGTCTTCAAATCATTCCGTTCTTCTCTTTGTTCTCCTCCCCCTCTTGCCCTCTCTTCCTTTTTAATCTTCTTCCTCATTTGCTTTTTCAGCCCATTCTTCTCTTTTGTGTCCTTTTCTTTCTCCTCCTCTTCCTCTTCTTTCTTCCTCTCATTATTTTTTTTATTACCGTGTTCTTTTTTTTCTACTCCCCTTTCTTCTCTTCCTACTTTTTCCCTTCCTTCCCTTCTCCTTTTTTTTTCTATTTTCCTCTTTTTATCGCTGTGTTCTCCCTTCTCTTCCTCTTCCTCCTTCTCCTTCTCTTTCTCCTCCTCCTCCTTCTCGGTTTTTAGTCCGTCCTTCCTTTATTATTACTAATAATAAAAGGTATAGTGGACGGACTATTGTATTCGCTTCGGTGTCTGTCTGTGTAGGAAGCGAGAGTTTTGCAAAAAACTTTTATAGAGATTAAGGGAATTTTAAGATCCGCCACTGGTAGAAGGAGAAGAACAAGAAAAGGAAGAAGAGGAGGAGCAGGAAGAAAGAGAAAGAGTTATAGCATCGAAGACCATAAATAAGGAGGCGAGAAAGAAAGAGAGAAATAATAAATGCCTGATTATACTACGAAGATAAAATATTGAGAGAGAAAAAAAAAGCATGCATGAGAGAGAGAGAAAAGAGAGAGCAGGGATTTAGAGGACCATAAATCATAGTGACCTTGTAAAAATAGCTTTCTCTCTCTCCCTCCTTCTCTTCTGTTTCTCTCTCTCTCTCTTCCTCCTCCTCCTTCTTCTCTTCCCCTTCTTATCGTATTTATTAGTAGTTCAGAATTCTCTCAGTAAAAGAGCCCTTACAAGGCCCCCGGCCCCTAAAAGCCCCATGGAGTCCAATACTACCACATTGGTTCCTTTAAGACCTTTGTACAATTAGGGGTAACCCCATTTATTAATAAATACAATGAAAATAAAAATAAAAAAAAAAAAACACACAATCATGTCAACTACATTATGCATTGTTTTTTCGAGCCCCTCGTGATTGCGTTTTGTATGTCGTCACTTAACTTTGTTCTGTTCTTGACATTAAGTTGATCATCAGGAACAGCCTTCTCTTCCTCCTCTTTTTCTTCTTCTTCTTCCTCTCCTTCTTCTTCTCCCTCCTCTTCTTCTTCCTCCTCTTCTTCTTCCTCTCTTTCTTCTTCTTCTTCTTCCTCTTCTTCTTCTTCTTCTTCTTCCTCTCCTTCTTCTTCCTCTTCTTCTTCTTCTTCCTTTTCTTCTTATTCCTCTCCTTCTTCTTCCTCTTCTTCTTATTCCTCTCCTTCTTCTTCCTCTTCTTCTTCCTCTCCTTCTTCCTCTTCTTCTTCCTCTTCTTCTTCTTCTTCCTCTCCTTCTTATTTTTCCTCTCCTTCTTCTTCCTCTCTTTCTTCTTCCTCTTCCTCTCTTTTTTCTTCCTCTTCTTCTTCTTCTTTTTCCTCTTCTTCTTCCTCTCCTTCTTCTTCTTCTTCCTCTCCTTCTTCCTCTTCTTCTTCCTCTTCTTCTTCTTCTTCCTCTCCTTCTTATTTTTCCTCTCCTTCTTCTTCCTCTCTTTCTTCTTCCTCTTCCTCTCTTTCTTCTTCCTCTTCTTCTTCTTCTTCTTTTTCCTCTTCTTCTTCCTCTCCTTCTTCTTCCTCTTCCTCTTCTTCTTCCTCTTCTTCTTCTCCCTCTCCTTATTCCTATTACTATTCCTCTTCACCTTTCTCTTATCCTCCTCCTTATTGCTATGCCGCAAGTCTGTCGTTCCCCACATTCCTCTTCCCCTTTCTCTCTCTCTCTTCTCCCCTTTCTGTCTCTCTATCTCTTTCTTGACATAACTCATTATCATGTCTTTGGTTTCTCCTCCTCCTCTCCTTTTCTTTGTCTTCTCCCTCACACCCACAAGCTTTTCATTCCATTGTTCTATATGCCTCTTATTCTCTCTCTCTCCTCCTCTTTATCTTTATTTCATTTTCACGAAATTTAAATATTTTTCAATTTATTCATACTGAGAAGGTATGAGGGAGGGAGAGAGAGAGAATCTTCCCTGTTGAGTGTACATCTTTTCTTTGCATTGTGTATGTGACAGATCTCTCTCTCTCTCTCTTTCTCTTGCTTTCTCTCTCTCTCTCTCTCTCTCTCTCTCTCTTCTTGTTGACTTTCATCTCTTTTCCTTCTCACCCCCCTTTTCTTCTTTTCCTCGTACCTCCCATTCTCCTATCTGATTCATAAGTCCCATTTCAATATGAACCGTTTTAGAAAATGGTTAGGTCTTGGGTCTTATTGACCCCTAAATCATTTAGGTCGAGTTTTACCACCGTGGATTGTCTCAGGATTGAATTCAATCCGAGGTTGACCTGGGTATTAAGTATAGGGAAATCCTCGTTTCATCTCAATCCCAAGTTGGTATACCCAAGCTTTAAAGTTTTCTTTTTAGTTTAGTTTTTGTTTACATATTTGTTACCCAAGCTTTAAAGTTTTCTTTCTAGTTTAGTTTTTGTTTACATATTTGTTGTACTGATCTCTCAAGAATTGGGATCTTGGCAGCATCGGGCAGAGGTTAAAACCAAATATAAATCTGAATAAATCTCCAAGCGAGAAACAAATATTGAGCGTCTATGCCACGCCCCTTTTGTGTTATGCCAGTATGCCAGAATGAGTTATTGTAACATGCCCTACTCCTAAGACAGTACACTCGAAGCTTCAATATAGGATTATAGGGTTCATCGAAAGTGTTTGGTTCTATGTCACGGTTATAGGGTTCTTTTTAAGTATTTGTTTTTAAGCCCCACATCAGTTTCTCGAGCTCTTGAATTGAAATGTCCCATTAGCGCCAGCCTAGCTAAC
>NW_007379823.1:32411-38336 GCF_000475195.1 Diaphorina citri
AGAAGGAGAAGAAGAAGAAGAAGAAGAAGAAGAAGAAGAAGAAGAAGAAGAAGAAGAAGAAGAAAAAACAGGAAAGGAAAGAAATAAAAAGAGTGAAGAAAACAGGAAAGAGGAAGAAGAAGAACAGGAAACCGGGATGTCAAGCAGAAGGCGAATGTGAATGAGAAGAATATGGAAGCATATGAAGAGAAAGAATTGAAAAAAACAGAGCGGAGAGAGGGAAAGAGAGGAGGAGGAGGAAGAGGAGAAGAAGAAGAAGAAGAAGAAGAAAAAAAAAACAGGAAAGGAAAGAAAGAAAAAGAGTGAAGAAAACAGGAAAGAGGATGAAGAAGAACAGGAAACCGGGATGTCAAGCAGAAGGAGAATGTGAATGAGAAGAATATGGAAGAGAAAGAATTGAAAAAAAGACAGAGTGTTTTTAGTTTGTCGGTCTCTTCCGCGATAAACAGAATGGAATGAAGAGCATAGAGCTTGGTGCTCTCAGTTCTATTGGACGGGGAGCTAGGACTTCAAATGCTACGCGGGAAGTACAACATTTTGGGCCATGGGATGTGGTGTGGAAAGTCGAGAACATAATAGAAATTCGTCGCTTCCGTTTGCCTGCTCGATGCGCTATGCACTCCGTTCCATTCTGTTTTTAGCCTGAGTCCTAATGATCTTTTTTCCAAACTTTTTTACTCTCGTTGGCTGTGGTATTATCATCATGTTGGGAGTTTCAAAACTACACCCAACACAGCCCCCTCCTGGCTGCTTAGGTTTAATCAGGTTGTCAACATATTCCTGCCTCCTTCTCCTCCCTCTCTTCCACCTCCTCCTCCTTTTCTTCCTTCTCCTCCTCCTCCACCTCCCCTCAATCCTCATCTTCATATTCACTTTTACATTCTCTTCCTCCTCCTCCTCCTCCTCCTCCTCAATCCTCTCCTTGTCCTCTTTCATATTCACTTTCACCTTCTCCTCCTCCTCCTAGTGGTAGCATAAATGAAGAAACGGATAGAGCCAGGGAGAAGAGGAAGAAGAGAGAGAAAGATGAGAGAGAAGAGAAAGAAAGAGAGAGGGAGAGAAATGAAGGGAGGGAAAGAAATAGAGGTAGAGAGAGAGAAAGGGGAGAGAGAGAGAAAGAGGAAAGGGAGAGAGAACGGGAGGGAGAGAGATAAGGAATTTCCCGCATAGTTTTCGAAAGGGCGACGCTTTGGAATTTGGAAATTGATAAGAAAAACCCCCTCTTCATTTCACTTTTCTCCGCCATCCTTGAGAGGGAATGAAAATATAGGTAGGTATGCAACCCATTAGACAAGTCCTCAGAAGAGTCTGAAGCTCCTATGCACCCTGCCATATTGCCCCTTCAATTTTCCTCTCATATAACCCCTTCGAATTTTCTCCCATATAGCCTCTTCAAATCTCCCCCATTCAGCCCCTTCGAATATCACTATTGCGTCTACTACAGAAAATTTCTTTGTCTGAAAAATTTTGTCAAATTTTTTTGCCAAATGCCAAATTTCATTATGTTATTGTACTTATCGTGGAGCACAGAGAGACAGGAGTATTGGTTGAGTTAAAAGTTGAAACTCACTTCGTTTGGTTAATTTACTGTTTTTCTTCTTGTTCACAGGTATGTACTCATTGCTATCACACTGCCATGATCATCAATATGTTCAAAATCAACCCTCGTAGGTGGTGTTCTTCAAGGTAAGAAGAAGACAAACTGGAAGGAAAATGAGCAGAATTATTTTTAATTGCTAAGGCTGGTAGCTAGTATGACACTTTCGGAGCCTAAATATCAGCTATTGTTTTTGGCAAAATTGTGCCTTCCATTATTCATTAAAATAATCACAGCGATTCTATCTAGAATGTATTAGATCAATTTTGGACGCACAGTAGAGTACACTAGACTAGGCCAAAGGTTCTAGTACCAAGTTTTCAATTCGACGAATTTCCCAGATTAGGAGTATGGAGTAGCTATTTTGTAAGCGGTTTGTTTATGAAGGATGAGGGCATGAGGGAGAGAATTATGAGTGGGATAGAGTTATGATATGGGGAATGGAAAGGGAGTATAAACGGGAATGGAATAGATATGGATGGGATGGCACAGTTTGATAAAGATGCATTAGAGGTTCTCGTCCCTCGTCCGTCCTATTTGTGTAATCTGCCGAACATGGAGAAATATTAAAGCCTTTGTTTAGTGGATAATATAAGTCTAAGTCTATGTTTAGTGTTTAGTGGATGATATACGAGGAGATGGTGAAGTGACGACCTTAAATGTTCGAGTGGGAATGACAAGCTCAGGAATAATTATGGTTCCCTTCTGGCTTCTGGGCATCTTTGGAAAATCGTACTATCCCAGTGTGACTTGAAATTATGGCATTCATGACTTGAAGTGGGTATGCCACAGTGCCACACTCGTAACAAATGGTTGTCAGTTCGAATGGTTCTATTTTAGTCTTGTCATAATAATGATGAAATTTAATGAAAAGAAATTTTAAAGGACATACTATTGTGCCGTTAAAGACGCTGAAGTAGATAGAGTGAAAATGACCACCCTGAAAAAACAGGAGAAAAAATGTTTCGGGGGATATCTTCATAAATTCATAATTTTCTGGAACAATTAATTAAAACTGACGAGGTATTTTATGAAAATAATTAATGAAAATACTTCAAAAGATCTGACAGTCCTTCCCTTCTGAAAAACTCATCCAATATGTTTCCAGCACGTGATATGAAAATAATTAATGAAAATACTTCAAAAGATCTGACAGTCCTTCCCTTCTGAAAAACTCATCCAATATGTTTCCAGCACGTGAAAATCATTACCGAAATGTTTCTCCCGTACTTGCATCCTGTTTTTCTCCTCCGCCTCTCCCTTTTCCCTCTGCCTCTCCCTTTCCTCTTTTGCTAAAATGTATCAATTTCAAATTACTTACTCGAACAAACAACAGAAAGGAGGGAGAGGAGATACTGAAAACATCACACACGTCAAAATCATTTCAAATCCCGGCGTTTCTTCTTTGTTCGGGGAGAAATAACTTCACGTAGAGGAAAGTAACTCCGACCTCAATATTAAATTTTAAGAAGGGGACCAGAACAAGAGAAAAATTAGAACCTGTTGAAACTCGAAATACACGTATCAATTTCCCACGACTCGGGGATTCGAACTCACAACCTTCTGCATGGTAAGCCCGTTTACGTCAGGAGCACGGAAGAGTATAGGCGTATGTAAAAGAGTTCTGTTATTCTCCTCGTCACTTTTGTCTTGAGTTTTATCAGATTATCCCCCTTCCCCTCATTTTTCTCCTTCCCATTACCCCTCCCTTATTCTTCCCCCTCCCATTATCGCTCTCCCCTTATTCTGTTCAAATAGGCCAAGTATGTAATATGATGAAAAGCGATGTAAATGGAAAATAGAATAGAATTATACCCGGTTTTATTATCTGACAATATCAGAATGAAACTGAAAGTACTGAAAAGTCCCTTTATTCCGCAGTCTAAAATAATATGCGTCTAAATGAGAAAAAAAAATTGCAGAGGCAATTTTAGCCTATTTTATTGTAATTGTACATATTCTATTTGTTTTTTTTTTTTTTTTTTTTTTTTAAGTCTGTCTCTCAGCTTGTCAAGAACAAGGATGAAACGCGGTGGCAGGAAATTGTAATAGATCCTGAAAGTTGATTATCTTAACTTTGTTTTCATGTCAAATTGGATGTGTGGTTTTTCTTCAGAAATTGTTTTGGGTTTTCAGTGAATTCAAGTGTGACGAAGAGATGACAGTAAGGATCTAGATTTCCTCCACATATTTTGATCTCAAACCTCAATCAAGGGGAATCATTTCATTATAGAGGATGTAAGATATTTATTTGATAGACTGGCAAATCATACCAAAATGAACTGGCAAATCATACCAAACTAGGCAAAAAAGGATTGGTCAAAAGGTTTTGTCGTATGTCAATGTCATAATGACTTGAACTCCTTGTTGATGCTTGAGAAAATTTCCCAGGGCCCAGGTTTGTAAAATTTAAAAAGGTGTTTGATCCAGTCCTAGCGTCCCAGGTCTTTGGTCGAGTACCAGGTTTTTGTCCGGTCCCATGTTAAATCCTAACAAGGTGTGTGGTTCGGTTCGAATGTCTCAGGTCTTTGGTTCGGTCCCAAGTTCCTAATAATTCCTAAATCCCAAGAAGGCCTTTGGTCCAGTCACAGCATCCCATGTTTTTGGTCCGTTCCCAAGTTCATAAATTCTAAGAAGATCTTTGGTCCAGCCCTAGCGTCCCAGGTGTTTGGTCCGGTCCCAAGTTCCTAAATCCTAACAACTTTGGCCCGGTCCCAAGTTCCTAAATCCTAACAACTTTGGCCCGGTCCCAAGTTCCTAAATCCTAACAACTTTGGCCCGGTCCCAAGTTCCTAAATCCTAACAACTTTGGCCCGGTCCCAAGTTCCTAAATCCTAACAACTTTGGCCCGGTCCCAAGTTCCTAAATCCTAACAACTTTGGCCCGGTCCCAAGTTCCTAAATCCTAACAACTTTGGCCCGGTCCCAAGTTCCTAAATCCTAACAACTTTGGCCCGGTCCCAAGTTCCTAAATCCTAACAACTTTGGCCCGGTCCAAAGTCCCTAATTCCTAACAAGAGAATCGGATGGAGAACAACTTAATTAAGACTGTCAGATAATCAGCTATCAGTTCTGATGCTGGCAGGCATCTAAATATATGATGATCTCCAAAAACGAGTTTTGTAGCATGTCCCGGAGTATGTCTGCTACATGCTATGTGTATACAGGGTTTCCTTACTTATTGAATGGGTGTTGAATAAATACCCATAATTTTTACTTTTTATGCTTTGTTTTTTCTATTATTTATTTATTTTATATTTATGCTTTGTCATAAGGTGGGACAATTTGTACAATGGTTAATTTTATTGGTTATTGAAAGTTTTAAAAGCTATTTCCTCTGTCATAGCCTGTCAAAAGTTTAGTGAAGTTATTTTAGTGAACTGTGACGTGAAGTGGTTTTGGGACCTACATGTGAATCATCCAGTAGATATTCTCACATAGTTTCCATCAGAATCAAAAGCAGACTTCTAATCATGCTAGCCGTGTAGGTAATTTCAATAATGACTTTATTACCAACCCAACACAATTTCAATCTTGAAGGTGGATTCACACGACCCTAGCGCGTGTCATCCGGTATTACGATACAATTTGCTTCGTCAAATTGTGAATTTGAGGTCTACTTAACCATTTAAACACGACCTTAATCACTCGGAGAAAATATATTTGGTGCTCAAGCTTGCCGGTAGGCGCACGAGCGTCAAGAGTTCGAAGTACCTACAATTTTCAATAATTGATTTTAACTGTCTCGCGAGAACTTGCGAGCATTAGCGGTGTGAATCCAGCCTAATAATCTTTTTCTGCATCCTGATCATAGCATGTGATTATCTGATTATACGTATATTACCCATTAGAATATTTGATACTTCTAGGTGCTTGATTATGGAACTTGCTAATTTTATAGCACCTTAGCAAGATGTGCAGACATTGAGTGGGTTTTACATAGTCCTTGAAATTCTTGAGAAATGAGAACTTGTAAAAAACCGAAGAATGAATTTTACTTTTCTGCATGGTTTTAATTAACTTGAGATCTCTGTTGTTATGTATAGGTATATGGTTTTGCTTTCCTTTTTATTGCTTTCAATTAGTTTTAATCTCCTTAATTCGCATTTGGTTTGTCTGTAAATAAATTTGTCTGTTTGAGTTTGGTTCCCCATAACTCTAGAACGATTCATCCGATTTTGATGAAATACTGAAACTATCAGAAATATTAAACAAAGGAAAATTAGACTTCATAGTATCGATGGAACCTATCCTGAGAAGAGAGAGAGAGAGAGAAAGAAAGAGAGAAAGAGGGAGGGAGGGGGGAAGGGGGGAAGGTAGGAATTGTGA
>NW_007379824.1:0-1804 GCF_000475195.1 Diaphorina citri
TTCGAACTTAGCTAACCTGGTCCTATAAATCATTACTGATCTGAATCTTCTTCAGTCGAATCAAATATAGGGTGTACAATTGTACATCTACACTTTGCAGTAGCACAAAAGATCTTTAACCATCAGCTCGAAGTGACATTGGCGATGGCCCTATACTTATGTCAACTTGGGACCTGCTTGAAAAGTCCAATTCTTTTATAGGGAATTGCCCAAAAATCAAATAAGTCATTCTATTTTCATTATTTCAAACTATCTATTTTGCTCAAATTAAATGAGTCATATGTTCAAATAATCAGAAATTCCCATTTTTCATTTGATTCCATTTCATTTCTGAATAGCGGACGGAATCTCTGGAACCGAGAGTGCCTGCTAATCAGTTGCAATCAATACCCAAGTTTAATCAATACTTTTTCAATTCTTAATTTTATTTCAATATTTTTTGCAAGAAATAATGAAACATTCAAATTTCAATTCTGAGATTGGCGACCTATGCGTGTTCTCAGGATACGAAATTTCTGCATACGTAGCACAAAAGATCTTTAACCAGGTCGAAGTGACATTGCCCTAATTATACCAACTTGCCCTACTTATACCAACTTGGGACCTGCTTGAAAAGTGCAATTCTTTTATAGGGAATTGCCCAAAAACCAAATAAGTCATTCTATTTTCATTATTTCAAACTATCTGTTTTGCTCAAATTATATGAGTCATATGTTCAAATAATCAGAAATTCCCATTTTTCATTTGATTCCATTTCATTTCTGAATAGCGGACAGAATCTCTGGAACCGAGAGTGCCTGCTAATCAGTTGCAATCAATACCCAAGTTTAATCAATACTTTTTCAATTCTTAATTTTATTTCAATATTTTTTTGCAAGAAATAATGAAACATTCAAATTTCAATTCTGAGATTGGCGACCTATGCGTGTTCTCAGGATACGAAATTTCTGCATACATTATGGCATGAACATTAAAATGTATAATGGATGTTTAACTACATGATAATTATTCCACATGTTAAACGCAGTGTTCAGTACTTTGTGGTTTGATGTACAGGGGTTCTCAAGCTAAGGTAGCATATTATAGCATGAACGTATTATGGATGTTTAACTACATGATAATTATTCCACATGTTAAACGCAGTGTTCAGTACTTTGTGGTTTGATGTACAGGGGTTCTCAAGCTACGCCGAGTACCAGCACTACCAGCTCACATAACTGTGGTAAAAAAGCTTTGATAGATTGAACTGTAACTGCTAAGGTCTTATCGTCCTAGAATTGAAGAGAGAAGGAGGACAGGATTGTAGAAGAAAGCCAGTCGTTTCGAAAAAACGAGCATTATCCCTCCAGAATAAAATCCGCACGGGCGGAATCGAACCCGCGATTTCAGGGCTTACAAGGCAGACGCCTTCCAAGCTAACTAGTAAGCCAGTCGTTCCGAAAAAACGAACATTATCCCTCCAGAATAAAATCCGCACGGGCGGAATCGAACCCGCGATTTCAGGGCTTACAAGGCAGACGCCTTCCAAGCTAACTAGACTGGATTCAGGACCACACTTTTGCCACCTGCCAGAGGTAATGAGACAAAACCGGGGGGGACCGCTTTCGCCTTACTTCAAGGCACAATCTTGCACATCCCATGCCTATCAGGGAATAGAAAAGTGTGGTCAGAAAATTTCCGCCTCGGCCGGGATTCAAACGGAGGACCTCCGGGACAAAGGATAACCAAACTGTTTGGTGGGTGAGAATACCACCTGATGACTGGCTTTGCTTAGGGACGAATTGTTTTTTTTTTTTTTTTTTTT
>NW_007379824.1:3297-38205 GCF_000475195.1 Diaphorina citri
TATCTTTTTAAAAAAAAAAAAAAAAAAAAAAAAAAAAAAAAAAACATTAAAGTTAGTACCTTACGGGTAGACATTAAGCTTAAGGTTGGAGAGATTGAAAATGTAATACCGAATTCCACAAATCATTTTTTCCCTCTTTTTTTTTGCAAATTGTAAATAAATAACTCTAATTTAGAAATAACTCTAATTTAATTGTAATAAATTGCTCTAATTTAGAAAGAAATTGCCTAATGACCCTCCATTCCTCCAAGATATCCGCAACAACATCACAATAAATTCCTACAGAAAATCGCAACAATTACGCTAAAAATTACGTTCATAGGATTACGCGAAAAAAATCACGAGATTTGCGACAAAATCCCCAGATGATAAGGCAAGAATTACGCGAAATGTTACGAGAATTGGCGAGAATTAAGAGAGATATGGCGAGAATTTCCTGGCAGAAAGACAAGCAGATCCTTCGCGAGACAGTGGCAATCAACAAATCAAGTAATCATCAGTCAACTATCGGCTATATTTACATTGATTGCATATCAATTATCAATTAGTAAGTCATTGATTCTAGTTATCGCGGTGGACTGGCATACAAATCACCGCGGTTCCCGATAATCATGATCTTCCTGTAGTTAGGTGAAGAAGCGGACCGTTGCAATATCATCGGTGGAAACAGAAATCATTGACAGGGAGGTACAGGGTGGTCGAAAAAAGACAGACATTTGTTTGCAATGTTTTTAAAGGTTTTTCCCTCTTACGTCATAGTCATAACTTTGGTGGAGTGTTTCATGGAACGTACATTATCCGTCTTTTTCCATTAACTGTACAGGGTGGTCGAAAAAGACAGACATTTGTTTGCAATGTATTTAAAGGTTTTTCCCTCTTACGTCATAGTCATAACTTTGGTGGAGTGTTTCATGGAACGTACATTATCCGTCTTTTTCCATTAACTTCTACAGGGTGGTCGAAAAAAGACAGACATTTGTTTGCAATGTTTTTAAAGGTTTTCCCTCTTACGTCATGGTCATAACTTTGGTGGAGTGTTTCATGGAACGTACATTATCCGTCATTTTCCTCTAACTTCCCTTTTCTACTTCCTATCCTTCTCCCTTCCCTAATCCTTGGTCCTACCCTTCCTAGTACTAAAGTACGGGTCTGAGCCCCGAGTGGGGCCGAGAAAAGCCGACAACAAGCGATTGACCCATTTGGACGTTAACAACGAGCAACTTTTTGTTTAACTTCGGTGATTTATTTGGAATTGGTACATTCATTGGCCCATGGCGCTCGCTTAACCTCATCTTATTAAGAACGCCTTTGTCATCCTAGATTTTGAGAGCAATGGCTGGGACCACAATCTGCTTTCTGAGAGCAATGGGACCACGACTTGCTTTCGACAACGAGCAACTTTTTGTTTAACTTCGGTGATTTATTTGGAATTGGTACATTCATTGGCCCATGGTGCTCGCTTAACCTCATCTTATTAAGAACGCCTTTGTCATCCTATAGATTTTGAGAGCAATGGCTGGGACCACAATCTGCTTTCTGAGAGCAATGGGACCACGACTTGCTTTCTGATTGGCCAATTTACAACAAATCCACCAATCAAATTGTTTAATCAGTTGAAGCATCCTGTATAGTTGATGGTCGGTAGGAATTTGCACGGACGAAGAATGGAATGTTCGACCTCAGGTGTTCAGGAGGACGTCAGGTGGAGACACTGGAGTTTCATCATGAAGAACACGCCATGATGTACTGCTGTCTAAACACTAGGCGCCTGACGTGATGCAAACGCCAAGCACGTGCGATCAACTGGTAGTAGGTAACGCCACTTGGCTAGTAAATTGTTTTTTTTTGAAGAAAACTAGGCGCCTGACGTGATGCAAACGCCAAGCACGTGCGATCAACTGGTAGTAGGTAACGCCACTTGGCTAGTAAATTGTTTTTTTTTTTTAAAGTTTGATAGAGAGATCGAAGAGAGAAGGAAGACAGGATAGGAGAAAGCCAGCCGTTCCGAGAACGAACATTATGCGTTCAAGAAAAAATCCGCCCCAGGGGGAGCGAATTGAAACCGCGGCCTAACGCTTACAAGGCAGACGCGCTAGCGCGCTACAACCAAGCTAACTATTAGGCTGGCACTGAACTAGGTGCTGGTTATATTAACAAAGATTATAACGGTTGTAAAACTAATTTTACGGTTATAGTCGGCATTGAAACCCAACATCCTACACCCCTAATATAAAAGAGAAATGACCCTCAAGTAAGTCACTGACTTGGTCATTTTCCTCTGACTGGACTTAAGATAAGCTTGGACCAGACAAGGTCCGGATGTTGGACCACTGGTGGCGTGGACAAGTACCGGATGCTATTATGATGTGTCCGGGAAATCGCCAGAAGATTACCGGTAATGAACCTCGTAGACAACCTCTTGCGGACCTATAGGCCACAAGAGTGATAGCACCTAAGGCCAGCCACTCACTATCAGGTAGACCTGACAGGTACCAGGTACGGCTGAAAAGGTCCCCCTGTCAAGTCTACCTGATACCTGATGAGCACACACACCACTATCAGATAGACTTCACAGGCGGACCTGATCAGATGTACCTCTCAGGTCTACCTGATAGTGAGTGGCTGGTCTAATGCTTTTGAATTGGTTTTTGATTTTCCCGGATTTTCGGTTAGAAAATTTTCGCCCTGGCCGGGATTTGAACAAAGCACCTCCGGGTTGAGGGTTGGTGCTCTTGACTTGACCACTCGGCCACAGAGGTGGGCTGATTGAGCGTCCTGAAGAGGTTCACTGGACCTTCATGGAGTCCGGATGATGGTATATGACTCATTAGGATTTTGCTGATGGGATTTTTGTAATCTTCCTAATTTAATAAGTACACAATGGTGTGTTCTGTGTGTATTTGTATTGGTTTTAATGATGAGTGCTTACCGTGAATTAGGTACCGATGACTTTCACAGAGCTGACTGTTTCCACACTGTGATTTTGGACTCAGTAAAATGGGTAGTCCAGTTGATGGGGATTCTGTAATCAAAGAAAACGCCTTCGTTAGTGGATGTCCCAGAAATACCGACATACAGTACAGAGAAATCTGAAATCTCTTTCCAGATTCGAAATCCACGTAGCTCATTTAAAATTCCCCTGATATCTATCTCAGACATTCAGTAAAATGGGTAGTCCAGTTGATAGGGATTCTGTAATCAAAGAAAACGCCTTCGTTAGTGGATGTCCCAGAAATACCAACATACAGTACAGAGAAATCTGAAATCTCTTTCCAGATTCGAAATCCACGTAGCTCATTTAAAATTCCCCTGATATCTATCTCAGACACAGACAACCTGCCACGGTGGTGTAGTGCTCAACAAGTACCAACAACAACTCGCAATCAGGAGGGCATGGGTTCAATCCCAGCCAAAGTATGGAATATCCTCAACATTGCTTAATTATTTAACCACAATAGTAAATAACATTGACCTATGAATATTTCTGATGTAAAGCAACTCTTTAGTCCTATTCCAGCAGCACAAAGCAACTTTTTTACAAAAGAAGCAACTTTTCACACAAACCTGATGATCTGGTCTACCCTGAGGCTATTAGACCATCCATGTTAATCGTGTTGCAACGCTTCAAAAACATACAACATACGCAATACAAAACGTACAACATATTAACCAACGTACAAAAAACAAATAGCGGATCGCGTTCGAAACAATACGTCCATTAACTGATATACATTGTACATTAGTAGCATTCAGGGCCGCCTACAGGGGGGTAGATTTGGTCCCATCTTCCCCGAACCTGGAGTCCTCAAGAGGGCAGCACCCCCCCCCCTTAAAAAAAGAAAATAAAATGCATCTAAATTTGCCTATAGTGTTTTTAGAGTTTTGATAGAGGGAACTGTAACTGCTGAGATCTTACTGTCCCGAAAGCGAAGAGAGAAGGAAGACAACATAGGAGAAAGCCAGCCGTTCCGAGAACGAACCTTATCGGTTCAGGAAACCCGTCCCGGGCGAAAATCAAACCTAGCGTTTACAAGGTAGACGCGCCATCTTCCAAGCTAACCAGGCCCTGATTCCCTTACCATAACGTATGAGGACCATCAGTAAATATTATGCAAAATACAAACTTGGCCTTGGAAATAGTAACTTACTTTGGTTTGCATCATGTGGGATTTTTTTTAATAAGAGATAGGTTAGGTAGGTAGGTACGTTGGTAAATTAGACTATGGGATATCTACTTGTGAGAACCTCTGATTTTATCAGATGAATTACAGACGTTTTTTTAGAACTTTTCCTTCGCATGTGATCTCTCCAAAGTTATGTTGGACAAATCCCTTGTAGCCAAATGCTGATTCTTTCATTCTTGATGTCTTCCCCAATACTTCTCCTCCTCCTCCTTTTTCTCCCCCCTCATTCTTTTTCTTTGCCATTTTCCTGTTTAGCGGGGCTATTTTGAATAAAAAAGAGTAATTAATTATTATGTATGATTGATTACCTACCTAGGATTGATTACCTACCTAATAGGTAAGTGGATAGTGGATACCTACAAGTGGGCAAGTACCACTTGAGCCTGATGAAAATTAAATCCCATAACCCATAACCTGGGCAATTTTATCAGTCCGGAAAATCGTGATGGACTCATAAGAAACACTTCCTGGTAACAACAATAAAACAATGGTAGGTACTTAGTTATATCGGCGGCCATTTTAAATTGGGCCAGGTAAGTACTTGGTCTTAGAAACAGTGTACTAAAACCATGGTGCTCAAAGATAAGTTCTTTAGAAAAAGCTAGATTTGTAGTTTTATAATACGAATATGTACCTACCAGTATGTAGTTTGTAGAAGGTTTTATATGATGTTGAGAGGAATTTTTAGCACCTACTCTATTTTTAGAGGAAAATTCGGATGAGAGACATACTACGGGATCGACATGTTACGACAGAGACCACGTGAGTCTTGGTAAGTCATGACATAGGTAGATATATCTAGTAGGTACCTATAATAGATCAGTTGCGCTTACTTGCGTCATATTGTAAAGTCATAGAGCAGGAAAAATGAGGACCAACGGAATTTTTCTTTTTCTTCTACGACTTCTAGAGCCCGAGATAAATCGATTCAAAAACCTCCTCCTCCTTTTTCTCCCCCCTCATTCTTTTTCTTTGCGATTTTCCTGTTTAGCGGGGCTATTTTGAATAAAAAAGAGTACCTAATTATTTATTAGGATTACCTACCTATAGGAAATTAATAATAGGTTAAATGGATAGTGGATACCTACAAGTAGGTAAGTACTACTTGAGCCTGATGAAAATTCAATCCCATAACCTGGGCAATTTTATCAGTCCGGAAAATCGTGATGGACTCATAAGAAACACTTCCTGGTAACAACAATACAACAATGGTAGGTACTTAGTTATATCGGCGGCCATTTTAAATTGGGCTAGGTAAGTACTTGGTCTTAAAAATAGTGTACTAGATACAATTTTTTCGTACGATCAGATTGTATGAAAATTGAAAAATCGTTCTTGTGGACGAGAAACCGTAAAATTTCTGTACGGATAGTAAGGAAAATATATTGGTAGGTTGTAGCGTGTGTAGGTAGGTAGGTATATCAGGTCTTATTTTCAAATAAGGAGTACATTGGAACAATTATGTTCGAGTATAACCCTGATATTAGGTACGTTATTAGTCTGGCATTAGCTTTCTTAATTATAAATTAGAGCCTATCTAAATTAGATCAGAGAGATGATTTGAAATTCGAATTGAAAAAGAACAAAAATAATCTATACCAGTATACCTTCCTACCTAGGTACAGACCTAAACCTATATTAGGTATGTACGTCATAAACTGCTGTACAGCTAAAAAATTTGGCCAATTTTTTCGTCAGTCTCAAGTTAGAATTGACAGGTATCAGGAAGGTACTGGTGGGTAAAATACAAGAAAATTGTAGGTAGGTTCTGTCTAATGTAGTCAAATAATCAAGGCAGTGCTTTGGTATTTTGCCTGTAGTAGGTACTTTTTAATTTCAAGTGTTACTAAATAATTCTTTTTAATAAAAGTATAAAGGATTGTAAAAAGGATACAATCAGTTTAAGCATTGATTCCATGAAAGATAAAGGATATCTACGATCAGTGAAAGTAGAATATCAGTTATTTATTGATTTATTATTATGACATGAATCTCAATATTTTGACACAAAAATCACTCCAAATCAAATCAACTAATGCTTCCAACAAAGGAAATGTTGAAACAATAGGCAGGTAGATAAGAATATAGTTAGGTATTTAGCTAGGTAGGTAAGTAGTGGTAGTTCCTACCTAGGTACAGACCTAAACCTATAGGTATGTACGTTATAAACTGCTGTACAGCTAAAAAAATTTGGCCAATTTTTTCATCAGTCTCAAGTTAGAATTGACAGGTATCAGGAAGGTACTGGTGGGTAAAATACAAGAAAATTGTAGGTAGGTTCTGCCTAGTGCAGTAAAATAATCAAGGCAGTGCTTCGGTAATTTGCCTGTAGGTACTTTTTAATTTCAAGTGTTACTAAATAATTCTTCTTAATAAAAGGATAAAGGATTATAAAAAGGATACAATCAGTTTGAGCATTGATTCCATGAAAGATAAAGGATATCTACGATCAGTGTAAGTAATAGAATATCAGTTATTTATTGATTTATTATTATGACATGAATCTCAATATTTTGACACAAAAACCACTCCAAATCAAATCAACGAATGCTTCCAACAAAGGAAATGTTGAAACAATAGGCAGGTAGATAAGAATATAGTTAGGTATTTAGCTAGGTGAGTAAGTAGTGGTAGATTTAGTAGATTAGGTATGCGGGGTATGCCGGAAAACCTGCGGTGGAGTTGACAAGAAAATCTCTGACAGGATAAAAATATAGCTCTGTGAAAATCTTGATTGCGTCCGGCAACTACAGAGATACAAACCTGTTAAGTAGATACATATAGTAGCAAAATTTTATTCTACATCTACATATATAAGTATAGATTTATTGCAAGTACCTATGTACCTATCTAATCTAATTATGTACGATATAGGATTACAGGCAGGCACTAATTCCTCTGTGGTGTAATTTTTACTTTCCTTATCCTATAGGAAGGAAAGTAATGTAATCGGGTCAAATTTTCGATGGTCAGATTTTAGTGCCAAAATACGTTTTGAGGTCCCTAGAGCCTAAATCCAAAGTTTCAGCCATTGGTCCGTGTGTGTGTCTGTCTGTGTGTCTGTCTGTCTGTCTGTCTGTCTGTCTGTAAACAAAATATCTCGAGAACGGTAAGAGCTAGAGACTTGAAATTTGGTATGTAGCTGTCAAATGTGACAAGGATGCGACACGAAACTTTTGGTTAAGACCGGTGCAACGGTTGGCAGCATTTTACCGCTTTTTGGCGGTTTTCGGTGCAATTTAACAATATCTCGGGAACGGTATAAGCTAAAGACTTAAAATTTGGTATGTAGTTCACAACTAATTTAATAAGTACACAATGGTGTGTTCTAAGCGGGAAATGGTGAAGGAAAAGAAGACCCGAAATGGTGAAGGAAAAGAAGACACAATGGTGTGTTCTGTGTGTATTTGTATTGGTTTTAATGATGAGTGCTTACCGTGAATTAGGTACCGATAACTTTCACAGAGCTGACTGTTTCCACACTGTGATTTTGGACTCAGTAAAATGGGTAGTCCAGTTGATAGGGATTCTGTAATCAAAGAAAACGCCTTCGTTAGTGGATGTCGTACAGAGAAATCTGAAATCTCTTTCCAGATTCGAAATCGACATCTATCACAGACAACCTGCCACGGTGGTGTAGTGGTCAACAAGTCCCAACAACAACTCGCAATCAAGAGGGCATGGGTTCAATCCCAGCCAAAGTATGGAAAATCCTCAACATTGCTTAATTATTTAACCACAATAGTAACATTGACCTATGAATATTTCTGATGTAAAGCAACTCTTTAGTCCTATTCCAGCAGCACAAAGCAACTTTTTACAAAAGAAGCAACTTTTCACACAAACCTGATGATCTGGTCTACCCTGAGGCTATTAGACCATCCATGTTAATCGTGTTGCAACGCTTCAAAAACATACAACATACGCAATACAAAACGTACAACATATTAACCAACGTACAAAAAACAAATATGAGAGTCTGTTCACCCAGTCTTGTGCATTGTTTTGTGAAAATGGGCAATTAAAATTATTAAAAATCTACAAAAACCACTCCATCGAATTCGGAGATTTTAATGAGTCCAATCATGCATGAGTGGACTCCAAATCGGCCGAACTCTCTACTTATTGGGAGAGATCGATTGAGCAACTTTGGTGAGTCAAAGTCAAACCCACCACGGGCAAATTCTTCGAGGTGGGTTTCTTCTCACCTTTTCTGAAAAACAAATAGCGGATCGCGTTCGAAACAATACGTCCATTAACTGATATACATTGTACATTAGTAGCATTCAGGGCCGCCTACAGGGGGGTAGATTTGGTCCCATCTTCCCCGAACCTGGAGTCCTCAAGAGGGCAGCACCCCCCCCCCTTAAAAAAAGAAAATAAAATGCATCTAAATTTGCCTATAGTGTTTTTAGAGTTTTGATAGAGGGAACTGTAACTGCTGAGATCTTACTGTCCCGAAAGCGAAGAGAGAAGGAAGACAACATAGGAGAAAGCCAGCCGTTCCGAGAACGAACCTTATCGGTTCAGGAAACCCGTCCCTTTCCGCTACTGTTAAATAGAGATATTAAATGTATTACCTAGATAGGAAGTTTAGGAACCTATTTAAAACGCATAAACAACAATGAAATAAAATTAGGTAAGTGTAGCTACCTACATACCTTACCTACGTATACCTACAAATTTGTAGGTACCTACCTACTTGGTATGGGTACCTAACCTGCCTGCATATATTAACCTGGTGAACTAATTATTCATATATTTTTATTATGGCTAAACATATTATATTATTTCTACTAGTGATATGCTACATATTTCTATTCTGAAGTCTCACAGAAAAGACTTTCATTTCTCTGATAAGGAACTCCTACAAGAAACAACTACATACCCAAGTATAAAGAACAGTATACTAATAAATTTAATGTATGTATATCTGTTGTATACGGATAGATGTATGTATATTTTACATCCAAACCAGTAAATAAGCCAACTCTTGGTACTGTAAGGTAATGAACTTGATCATCGAGTAGATGAAAGTGGTCGAGAACATAATGTGTAGATCAGAAGTGCATACCTGACTACTTTAATAGCTAGGTATACGAGAACAACTGACTTAGTACCTCGAGGAATAAGGAATAATATGGGCAAAATGGAATACATATTCTTGTATTTCTTGATATTTTATCTCGTGTCTTGTAAGTCAACGAATAGAGATTAAAAGAAAGGTACTCACTAGAATAGAATAGAATAGAATAGAATATACCTACCCTGTTTATACTGCCAGAATGAGACTGAAAAGTCCCTTTACTCCCGCAGTCTAAATAATCAATCCAGGCCGAGGCCATTTCCAAATTGATAATTTGACCAAAATAATCCACTCCCTCCCCAAAAAATCCGAAAAAGACCAATAGTAGCCTCTGGAGTGAAGGGACTGTTTAGGCGTACAAATTATTTTAAATGGGCTTTTATTTTTGGATTTTGGACAAAAATGGGCCTTTGTGGGTCTCGTATGGCCATTTTTCTGAGTAAGTTCTACAATTCATATCCTTTCGGTGCCTGTAAGGCAGGCATAATACTTCTCACAGCGTTGGAGGAATTGAGGTCTAAACTCTTTGGACGCACAAAATATCCAGTTGAACCACCCTATACAACACACAAAGGAATGGTGGAATGGTACACACATATGCCCACACAGAAATAAAACAACATCGTATGAATAATGATCTGAAAAACAGAAGTGTGTTATGACATAATGGCATTCCTCACGAAACGTAATGCCACAGGAGTCAAAGCTGAAAACGTGTGCTAGATTATGCTTTGTCCATTGAGTAGATCTTCCTATTTGGTAGTCATTCTGTCTAAAGAGTGAGCTAGCTTTGAAAAAGAACTACACTTTTCTGAGGAATCCTTGAAATTTGGGGCCCAAAACTGAGCGGGGCCCATTTTTGGTCCATTTAAAGTCTCAGCTTGGGCAAAAGAGCCTTAGTGAGGCCTACATTTCATAGAACTAGTGACGACAGTTCATGACACAAATGTCATTTTGAAACTTAATGACTAGATGTTATGAATCACATAAAAAGTATAAGGACTTTCATGACTACTAGGTAGGAAAGTTTACGAAATTGTCATGAATACGTCTCTGTCTAGGTCTAGCTGATATATCCAAGTGTTATAATTCTTTGAGACCGTCCAGTCTCTTATGACATCATGGTGTCTGCTGTCCAGTTTAACACATTCTGGTAATGGGATTTTCTGTGACGTCAACACAAATGATATATTAGTAAGCCATCAGAACAGTTCATGACACAAATGTTGTCATTTTGAAACTTAATTACTAGATGTTATGAATCACATAAAAAGTATAAGCACTTTCATGACTACTAGGAAAGTTTACGAAATTGTCATGAATACGTGTCTGTCTAGGTCTAGCTGATATCCAAGTGATATCATGGTGTCTGCTGTCCAGTTTAACACATTCTGGTAATGGGATTTTCTGTGACGTCAACACAAATGATATATTAGTAAGCCAGTATAAGGACTTTCATGACTACTAGGAAAGTTTACGAAATTGTCATGAATACGTGTCTGTCTAGGTCTAGCTGATATCCAAGTGTTATAATTCTTTGAGACCGTCCGGTCTCTTATGATATCATGGTGTCTGCTGTCCAGTTTAACACATTCTGGTAATGGGATTTTCTGTGACGTCAACACAAATGATATATTAGTAAGCCACGTTATAATTCTTTGAGACCGTCCGGTCTCTTATGATATTATGGTGTCTGCTGTCCAGTTTAACACATTCTGGTAATGGGATTTTCTGTGACGTCAACACAAATGATATATTAGTAAGCCATCAGTATGCCATCTCAGACAGGCTGAGTCAATGGGTCGTGAAGAAATACTTCGTTGTCTTCATTGTTCATTGAGCTTTCAACGGAGTACCCAAGTTCCAAGTCTTCTAATGTTCTAATTAAGTTTTAAATCGACAATTTTTCCTGGTAATCAAAAAATAGGTGCTGCGATTGGCGGTATTTTGACCGCTTTTTGGCGGATTTCGACCGCTTTTTGGCGGTTTTCAGCTATATCGACTAAACGGTTAGATTTTTCCTGGTAATCAAACCAGGCCGAGGCCAATTCCAAATTGATAATTTGACCAAAATAATCCACTCCCTCCTCAAAAAATCCGAAAAAGACCAATATTAGCCTACTGCTGGAGTGAAGGGACTGTTTAGCCGTACAAACTATTTTAAATGGGCTTTTATTCTTGGATTTTGGACAAAAATGGGCCTTTTTGGGTCTCGTATGGCCATTTTTCTGAGTAAGTTCTACAATTCATATCTATCCTTTCGGTGCCCGTAAGGCAGGCATGATACTTCTCACAGCGTTGGAGGAATTGAGGTCTAAACTCTTTGGACGCACAAAATATCCAGTTGAACCACCCTCTACAACACACAAAGGAATGGTGGAATGGTACACACATATGCCCACACAGAAACAAAACAACATCGTATGAATAATGATCTGAAAAACAGAAGTGTGTTATGACATAATGGCATTCCTCACGAAACGTAATGCCACAGGAGTCAAAGCTGAAAACGTATGCTAGATTATGCTTTGTCCATTGAGTAGATCTTCCTATTTGGTAGTCATTCTGTCTAAAGAGTGAGCTAGCTTTGAAAAAGAACTACACTTTTCTGAGGAATCCTTGAAATTTGGGGCCCAAAACTGAGCGGGGCCCATTTTTGGTCCATTTAAAGTCTCAGCTTGGGCAAAAGAGCCTTAGTGAGGCCTACATTTCATAGAACTAGTGACAACAGTTCATGACACAAATGTTGTCATTTTGAAACTTAATTACTAGATGTTATGAATCACATAAAAAGTATAAGCACTTTCATGACTACTAGGAAAGTTTACGAAATTGTCATGAATACGTGTCTGTCTAGGTCTAGCTGATATCCAAGTGATATCATGGTGTCTGCTGTCCAGTTTAACACATTCTGGTAATGGGATTTTCTGTGACGTCAACACAAATGATATATTAGAATATTAGTAAGCCATCAGTATCTGTATGTTAGAATTGGATGTTACGAATTACAACCAAGCGACTGGAAATTGGACAACTAAAATCATAATAGATTCCCAGAACTCGTCAATCATTGAAGTAATCTCGAAAACAGCTCTTCAGTAGTATTCAGTCACTCCGTTCCTTCTATCTTTTGCGGCATCATTGGCAGGAGAATCCAGTCCTTAATATTAGTAAGCCATCAGTATCTGTATGTTAGAATTGGATGTTACGAATTCCAACCAAGCGACTGGAAATTGGACAACTAAAATCATATTAGATTCCCAGAACTCGTCAATCATTGAGGTAATCTCGAAAACAGCTCTTCAGTAGTATTCAGTCACTCCGTTCCTTCTATCTTTTGCGGCATCATTGGCAGGAGAATCCAGTCCTTCAGATAATCATCAGATCTACTATCAAATGTCATTGACTGAAGCGGAAGAAGTAAAGTGTACTTCTGGATATTAGATTACAAATTAGAGCTTCACTAATAGTGGTAATGTATCACACAATTACACAGGAACCACAACAAAATAAACATTTCTGAATAAATTCATACATTACAGCCTCTCGAATGGCGGTAATGTATCACAGAACAAATCACACAAGGATTTATAACATCAAATCAACATCGTTAATCAATTAATCATAATTGCCCATGCCAGATCTACTATCAAATGTCATTGACTGGAAGCGGAAGAAGTAAAGTGTACTTCTGGATATTAGATTACAAATTAGAGCCTCACTAATAGTGGTAATGTATCACACAATTACACGGATCCACAACAAAATAAACATTTCTGAATAAATTCATACATTACCGCCTCTCCAATGGCGGTAATGTATCACAGAACAAATCACACAAGGATTTATAACATCAAATCAACATCGTTAATCAATTAATCATAATTGCCCATGCACAGGTTATGTAAACTCGTCAAAGTGTAAGTTTCTAAACTTGCACTTGTAATGCTCAAGGCAAGAGGATATGACCTCATCAAATGTCATTGACTGAAGCGGAAGAAGTAAAGTGTGCTTCTGGATATTAGATTACAAACTAGAGCTTCACTAATAGTGGTAATGTATCACACAATTACACGTATCCACAACAAAATAACCATTTCTGAATAAATTCATACATTACAGCCTCTCTAATGGCGGTAATGTATCACAGAACAAATCACACAAGGATTTATAACATCAAATCAACATCGTTAATGAATTAATCATAATAAAATTGCCCATGCACAGGTTATGTAAACTCGTCAAAGTGTAAGTTTCTAAACTTGCACTTGTAATGCTCAAGGCAAGAGGATATGACCTGTGGTAGAGCCATATCCTCCCAGGATTATATCATCGGATTTATCGGACCTCTAACACTCTAACCATGCGTCTCTATTAAGCTCGGTACACACGTTAGGACTTGTCTGCAGAATTCTAAGGTTTGACGGGGTTTTGTCTGCAGACTTTTTTGAGGTTTCATAGTCATCCTCTAACCATTAAGCTCGGTACACACGTTAGGACTTGTCTGCAGAATTCTAAGGTTTTACGGGGTTTTGTCTGCAGACTTTTTTGAGGTTTCATAGTCATAGAGGGAGCTGTAAGAACGGAGGTCCCATCCTCCCTAAACGGACAGGGAGCACAGGATCCTGTGAAACCAAAACAAAACAACAATATTAATCTGCATCTACACTACGGTCAATCAACATCGCCATTCATCGGACCTCTAACCATTAAGCTCGGTAGCTCGGTACACACGTTAGGACTTGTCTGCAGAATTCTAAGGTTTGACGGGGTTTTGTCTGCAGACTTTTTTGAGGTTTCATAGTCATAGAGGGAGCTGTAAGAACGGAGGTCTCATCCTCCCAAAACGGACAGGGAGCACAGGATCCTGTGAAACCAAAACAAAACAACAATATTAATCTGCATCTACACTACGGTCAATCAACATCGCCAAGTCAACTTTTTTTATTCAGGAGGTTTGATAGAGGGAGCTGTAACAAGAGGTCTCATCTTCCCGAAATTGAAGAAAGAAGGACAGGACAGGAGAAGGCTTTCTTCAGAGAACGAACCTTATCGGTTGGATATAAAGTTCGCCCCGAGTGGATATCGAACCTACGACTTAGCGCTTACAAGGTAGGTATTCGCTCTACGTTCCAAGCCAACTAGGCTGGCATTCTAAGGTTTGGCTGCGGACTGTTCTTCCAATTTTGTCTCACAACTATGTTTTTCAACAGAGTCTTTCGGATTGGCAGTTACAGTTCCCTCTATCAAACCTCTTGAAGAAAACTTTATCTAGAATCATCTTTTGCTATTTATTTAGCAAGGGAAATTGCAGGTTGGTGCCCTCCCTGTTTATAGTCTCCTAGTCAGACCAAGTACGTAAACATATCTATATGTATTATTATAGGTCCTTACCCACATGCCTACATAAATGCATACCTTATTTACTGCAGAAGTGATGACCTTGGTAGTTGGACCAGTTAATAACAATAAAAGCTTCATCATAAAAGTAATATGTATCATAAAACTACCTACCTACCTATTTGATAATATCAACTAATAACATTATTATCTACCCATTTCTTGGTCATCTTTCCAAGAAACTCTTGAACTAGTTACTGAACTGATCTGATTTATAATATAGGCTCATAAAATACGAGATAAGTACATAGAACATATTTATGTAGCTAGTTACAAAGGTATATGAGATAGGTACATAGCTGTACATATGAGTAGGTATATGAGATATTAGGTACATAGGTATACGAGATAAGTACATAGAACATAGCTAGGTACATAGGTATACGAGAGAGGTACATAGGTAAGTATTTTTCCTTCGGAGCAAATGACATTGAACACAATTCTGCTCTCAAAGAAGACGAAGAATTAACGCAAGGAGGGGAAAATTTCCCACAATCTGTGCCAAATGGGAAAAGGAAACTAAAGCTGTATAAGCAGGGCCGTATTTAAACACAGTCATACACCACATTGGACATTGGTATATGGTAGCTGCTCACTATAAAGCTGTGGCATGTGGTTTACTATGAATTTATGTACCTTGGTATCTTAATGCATCATGTACATACATAGTTTCCTATGAAGGCATCATGTACTTACCTTCGTAACTATGTAGTTACTAAAATAAGAAATAAGCCTGCATGTACTTCAATGAACAAGAATGATTTATAGATAGTATATACCTATCTACGTAGGTAAGCTATCTCTGGTACTTTTATAGATGTTAGCTACCTATCTATCTAATACGGTACTACATTAGAAGAATTTCTCTACCAATAACTTCCAAGTTACTTTCTTCATCACAAATTATACAATCGAAATCATAAAGAACCATTACATGAATATTTTTAAAATCAGATAATGCTCGCGCCCCCCTGGAATGGCTCCACGCCCCCTCAGGGGAGCGCGCCCCCCCGGTTGGGAACCCCTGCCCTAATGGAACTCACATTAGTAGAACTCCTTAATAGTATATGTAGATACTAGATTCCACTATAAGATGTGACTATTATAATAATTAGTAGAAGAGTAGATGCTAAGAGGTAGTCGACTTATAGTGACTCGTGCGTCTGGTAATTTGCACGCGATTAAAGACACATTGGGTTTTGCGAATTGCGGATTAAATTTGGTGTTCGCGGTTAATAGGAGAATCTATTTCGTTAAATACATCAACGTAGAGTATTTGTATCTGGGTTCTTTTAATTCAGTCTAAACCTACACTAATTATGCATTTAGATTTTTTTTTTAATCTGCCTAATGATTAGGATTTAGGCACCCAATTAGGTATAGATATCTCACAGAAAAGGGATAGAGAAAATAATGGAAAACAACAACAACCTCGGTTGACAATATTATCTAAATTAGGAAAATCAAAAATAGCAAGCAAAATCGAAACGTCGACAAGAAATTGGTTTTTCCACCCCCGCTAAAAATTGAATTGGTGGAGATGGCTTTTTTCCCACCAAGCAAAAAATTCAATTAGTGGAGATGTCCCTTTTTCACCTTGCCAAAAAATTCAATTAGTGGAGATGTCCCTTTTTCCAGCTTGGCAAAAAATTCAATTGGTGGAGATGTCCCTTTTTCCACCTTGCCAAAAAATTCAATTAGTGGAGATGTCTCTTTTTGCACCCTGTCAAAAAATTAAATTATAGTGGAGATGTCTCTTTTTCCACCTTACCAAAAAAATTCAATTAGTGGAGATGTCTTTTTTCCTACCTTGCCAAAAAATTCAATTAGTAGAGACGTCGAGAAGTGCTACCCTCCAAGGTAAGTAGAGTTCTATTGGAGAATCTGTTTCGTTAAAAAATCATCAACGTAGAGTATTTGTATGGGTTCTTTGAATTCAGTCTAGACCTACACTAATTATGCATTTAGATTTTTTTTTTATGTGCCTAATGATTAGAATTTAGGCACCCAATTAGGTAGATATCTCACAGAAAAGAAATAGAAAAAATAATGGAAAACAACAACAACAACAACAACAACAACAACAACAACAACAACAACAACAACAACAAAAACAACATCGGTTGACAATATTATCTAAATTAGGAAAATCAAAAATAGGAAGCAAAATCGAAATGTTGACAAGAAATTAGTTTTTCCACCCCCGCTAAAAATTGAATTGGTGGAGATGTCTTTTTTCCTACCTTGCCAAAAAATTCAATTAGTAGAGACGTCGAGAAGTGCTACCCTCCAAGGTAAGTAGAGTTCTAATTTCCTTTCGCAAGTTCCTGTCTTCCCCAAGGTCGTTTGCCGTCCTTTGGCGTGATAGTACCTATACTCTATAATAATACTGAACCATGAGAAATCCAAGATGGCGCTCCATTGGAATCGGTTCCGTTTCCGGAAGTTTCCCGAAGTTTCCCGAAAGGAACACGAGTAGGTATCTTCCCAAGGTCGTTTGCCGTCCTTTGGCGTGATAGTACCTATACTATATAATATTACTGAACCATAAGAAATCCAAGATGGCGCTCCATCGGAATCGGTTCCGTTTCCGGAAGTTTCCCGAAGTTTCCCGAAAGGAATACGAGTAGGTATACACCTTAGACTGTCTGCCGTCCTTTGGCTGTCAAAAAATTCAATTAGTGGAGATGTCGCTTTTTCCACCTTGCCAAAAAATTCAATTAGTGGAGATGTCCCTTTTTCCACCTTGCCAAAAAATTCAATTAGTGGAGATGTCTCTTTTTCCACCTTGCCAAAAAATTCAATTAGTGGAGATGTCTCTTTTTCCACCTTATCAAAAAATTCAATTAGTAGAGACGTCGAGAAGTGCTACCCTCCAAGGTAAGACGGTAAGTAGAGTTCTAATTTCCTTTCGCAAGTTCCTGTCTTCCCCAAGGTCGTTTGCCGTCCTTTGGCGTGATAGTACCTATACTCTATACTGAACCATAAACAATCCAAGATGGCGCTCCATTGGAATCGGTTCCGTTTCCGGAAGTTTCCCGAAGTTTCCCGAAAGGAATACGAGTAGGTATACACCTTAGACTGTCTGCTTCAAAGCTTGGAACTTTGAAAGTGTTAGGGCCAAACTTTGAAAGTGTTAGGTCCAATTAGGGACACCCTTCATTAACATACCACAGAATACCACTCATCAAGAGACGAGAATTATGGCTTCAGTTCGAACGACTAGTTTATTATAGATTTCCTCATTTAAATCACCTGCGAGAGTAAAGTCCATGAATTAATGAGACAATAAAATGAGAAAAGGTCACAGATGACTTGACGTTTGAAGGACGAGAAGTAAAACAAAGAGATGGAAAAGAAAATTCCATCAGGTTGCTGATGTTGATCGGGTCACAGGTGACAAGATATTGGACGACCCACGTCCGTGGTCGAGTGGACAAGCCGGAAATGCTGGGTTCGAATCCCAGCACTTACGGAAATTTTCTACCCAGAAGGTAAGCCTTGGGTAGAAAACTTACGCTCAAATAGTTAGCTTTTGGAGGGTAGAGCGTCTGCCTTGTAAACGTCATGTCGTAGGTTCGATTCCCGCCCGGGACGGATTTTATCCTTGTAATGTTCGTCCTCGGATCGGCTGGCTTTCTCCTATCCTGTCTTTCCTTGCCTCTTTAATTTCGGGAAGATATGACCGCAGTTCCCTTTCTATCAAACCTCTTTTTTTTCTTCTCTTTTCAAGTCTATGACCTGACAAGCTAGCAAGGTTAAGATCCCCTAGGGATTAGTAAGATAGGCAGGTTTAGAAAGTAGGTATATCTACTCACAGGATTGGACTAAAAAATAGAATAGAATACCTTGTTTGTCCTGCCCGAATAGGACTGAAAAGTCCCTTTACCCCAGCAGTCTAAACAAGGTCTCGTATATTTGATGGGTCAAAGAATAATACATACAACTAACAATTCAGTAAAAAGACCTTGCTTAACTAGAAAAAAAAGGGTAAATGTAAATTAAAACTTACCAATCCTGCCCGAAGAGGACTGAAAAGTTCCTTTACCCCAGCAGTCTAAACAAGGTCTCGTATATTTGATGGTTCAAAGAATAATACATACAACTAACAATTCAGTAAAAAGACCTTGCTTAACTAGAAAAAAAAGGGTAAATGTAAATTAATAGGTGGTAATAGAATGTGATAAGAGTCGGTTTTAGCAAGGAGTTAGTTGATTAGCATAAAGAGCTCATTAGAGCCATGTGAGAGATTAAATTTGATTTAGCAACATCATCTGATTTTTAGATGGGTCGATTTTTTTCTTCTTTTTTATGGGTTTGATTTGTTTGTTCAAATTAATCGAATCATCGTTGTTTGCTTGCTTAGTGCTTTTAGTAATTTTGTTAGGTATTAGGTATTAGAGCCGGAGCTGAGGTACATTTTTTCTACCTCATAAGGTACAAAATTTTCTTCCTATGGATCTGATGGGGGTTGGCGAGTGACTCGCGGGATTTCTTCGAGCGGACCTAAGGCTGAGTTGACTGCTAGGCTGGAAGAGGCGTTGAGAGCGGAGGGTTTGGATCCGAATGAGGTGACCTTGGTAGTGAAGTAATATTATTAGCGATTGGGAATTCCCATCAGGAATGCGGATTCCACTTGTGTTCTTTTATGTACTATCCACTTGTGTACCTATGTATTAATCCACTTGCTGTGAAGTACCTAATATAATTAGTGATTGGGAATTCCCATCAGGAATGCGGATTCCACTTGTGTTCTTTTATGTACTATCCACTTGTGTACCTATGTATTAATCCACTTGCTCTTGGGGATTAGTGGAACTTTGACTTTTGGCATTTGAAGTTTGTTGCCGAGTCAAAACACTCAGGATCTCAGGAATAGCATACATATTTTTATGTAGGTATTCTTATACATAATTTTATGTATTGCCAGAGGCGTTCATTATCCGAGCTTCAGCATGTTCTTTTTTTTAGGAGGTTTGACAGAGGCTGCGTGGTTCGATTATAGATATTTGAAGATTAGGTATATTATTCCCACCCAGGGAGGATTTTATCTTGAAGGGATAAGGTTCGTTCTCGGAACGGCTGGCTTTCTTCTATATCCTGTCTTCCTTCTCTCTTCATTTCCGGACGATGTGAAATAGTGAATCCTCGTAATTTTTGAAGAATTGAGCTGATATCTAAGCTAATATTGATAGTGTCAGTGACTCAGTTCTCAATAATGCTCATTGTGTTTCCAAGGAATTGATACGAATACCTGTCTTCCTTCTCTCTTCATTTCCGGACGATGTGAAATAGTGAATCCTCGTAATTTTTGAAGAGTTGAGCTGATATCTAAGCTAATATTGATAGTGTCAGTGACTCAGTTCTCAATAATGCTCATTGTGTTTCCAAGGAATTGATACGAATATCAAGGATTAGTTTAATCTATGTATTCTCTGTGACGTCTAAAAATCCAAACAGAGGTTATCAATGTGTCAAAGGTCGCGCTTTGTCTTATCTGCTAAGGCCAATATCTCTCGTTCTAAGAATAAATGGAATAATTCTTATGACATAATTTTATTGTCTATCGGGGAATTTGAGAAACAAAACCAACAGACGGCCTTTAAAACTCTTCATGACCTACAAATTTTATGATTCACTAGATAGAATACCTGGGTGATAGTCAAAAAAGAAAGATAATAATTACCTAGGTACATTGTATGTAGGTAAGTACCTAGGTACATTTACATTTTATGTAAATGGACGTCATTTTTCTAGGATGAACAGCAATAGGCACATGCGGAGAAATAATAGAAAACCGAAATCTTACCTTTAGATATTCTGTTTTCCAGGAAGGTAAATGGATAATCCTTTTAGTAAGCCGACGACAACAATAATAGGTAGTCCACAAAAAAAATTACACTAAAAAAGTTTTTCTTTAGTAAAGATTTGTAGGTGGATATCTATACCTGCACAAATACATAGACGCTTAGACGCTAAAAAGTCACCAAATTGAACTTAAAATTTCAAAGATCTTTCATAAACACGAACACTGAACGAACTCTAAACTAATAATCAACCTAATTAAAGTTCACAATTCTCCTTGGGCAATCAATGTCTCCAGGGCAAACTCGTAACTTATTAATTAATCATTAATTAATCTACATAATACCTTAATAACTATACAAGTAGGTATACAGAGCTCAGACGCGATAAAAGTTTCATCATAAAAAGATAACGAAATATAATGACCCTGGTGTTTTGTATTATGCAATTTAGAAGAAAGTTGATAGTTTGGGCTCCGATCCAGCCAAAAAATCAGTAGGTAATAATTTAATTAGATATTTATTCAATAAAACAAAATACTAAATAAAAATTGTACCTATTTGTTGCTGCTGCAGCAGCATTGGTAAAAGTTGAGACAAATAAATTAGATTGAGGGATAGGTAGGTACCTAAAATTCCTTCACATAAATATTAAATATTAATTCCGAAGATATAAAATGTTCAATTTTTGCTGCGGGCATTTTAGGACGAACCTTCGATGAAAGTGACTTTAAGGAATTAATGATAGTGACTTGATTGATTGATTATTGGTCTTAAAAGTTGTTGTAAATATACACATAATATGTACATAATCATATAGTATCTACAAATTAATTTGTATAACTGATGTCTGCCCAATTTTTACGTATCCTCATGTAATATCCTTCTTCCTCATCTTTTCCCTAGTTCAGACGGGGTCGGCATTTTCGTCTCAATCAGTCCTGGGGTTATTGATTTGGGCTGATATTTGGGTTTGGTCACACAAAAATTACGAGTGAATGCCCTTCGCCCTCATCTTTTGCTATTTATTTAGCAAGGGAAATTGTAGGTTGGTGCCCTCCCTGTTTAGAGTCCCCCAGCCAGACGAAGCAGGTATAGGGTCCCTACCTAACATAACATAGGTCCTTATCTAACATACCTAAATGCACACATACCTTATTTACTGTAGCAGTTATGACCTTGGTAGCCGGACTAGTTAATAACAATAAAAGCTTCATCATAAAAGTAATATGTATCATAAAACTACCTACCTACCTATTTGATAATATCAACTAATAACATTATTATCTACCCATTTCTTGGTCATCTTTCCAAGAACCTCTTGAACTAGTTATTGAATTGATCTGATTTAAATGTATAAGAGGTAAGTACATAGAACATATTAGCTAGTACATAGGTATAAGAGATAAGTACATAGAACATAGCTAGGTACATAGCTATACGAGAGAGGTACATAGGTATGTATACGTATGAGTAGGTAGGTATATAGGTAAGTATTTTTCCTTCGGAGCAAATGACATTGAACACAATTCTGCTCTCAAAGAGGACGAAGAATTAACGCAACGAGGGGAAAATTTCCCACAATCTGTGCCAAATGGTAAAAGGAAACTAAAGCTGTATAAGCAGCAGGGCCGGATCAGCCCCCCGCGGGGCCCGGGGCAGTTTCAAAGGCGCGGGGCCCCCAGTTTGGGCTGATCGAACTTAAAATTTTCAGCGCCGCAGGCGAAATTTTTCAAAAAAGTAGGTAGATATGTGCCTCATGCTTTGTCACAAGTTAATTTTTGACGTACCTAATTCGTAGATATTTTCTTATCCTAAAAAATTAAAAAAAAAAAAGAAAAAAAAGGTCACTAGGTAAGTATTTAGGTACAGGCATTGAGCATTTTATTAACCAAATTAATTAATCGGATGAATGTAACAAAAAAGCCGTCATGATCAAGCTCCTGGCGGGCTTGATTATGTCGGCTCATTAAATAGGTTAAAACCACTCGATCGATTTCGGAGATTTTAATGAGTCCAATCATGCATGAGTGGACTCCAAATCGGCCGAACTCTCTACTTATTAGGAGAGATCGATTGAGCAACTTTGGTGAGTCAAAGTCAAACCCACCACGGGCAAATTCTTCGAGGTGGGTTTCTTCTCACCTTTTCTGCCTCTCTGCAGTGTAATTATGGCCATTGTTAACCCAGCACACAATGCAATGCCCTGCGGATGCCAAAACCATAAATCAGACATCGGAGAACTATGGCTAATTTATGATTTTGTAATTTATTAGTACCCATAATAATTATCATGTATTTTATGGTAGGTAAGTATATAAAATTCTACACACATTTTTTGCCTATCAATGATACTCGAACTTCGACCATCGCCCTCGGCTGCAACATTGAAACTTTCGAAGGAGGCGCCAAAACCATAAATCAGACATCGGAGAATTATGGCTAATTTATGATTTTGTAATTTATTAGTACCTAGGTATAATAATTATCATGTATTTTATGGTAGGTAAGTATCTACACACATTTTTTGCCTATCAATGATACTCGAACTTCGACCATCGCCCTCGGCTGCAACATTGAAACTTTCGAAGGAGGAAACATTGGTGTTTCACCGCCTCTTTTGAGTCCTTTGTTCCCAGAGTGAAACAGCTGGTCAAGATCGTTGCCTTGTAGTATGTATTTGTAGAAGGTTATCATGTATTTTATGGTAGGTAAGTATCTAAAATTCTACACACATTTTTTGCCTATCAATGATACTCGAACTTCGACCATCGCCCTCGGCTGCAACATTGAAACTTTCGAAGGAGGAAACATTGGTGTTTCACCGCCTCTTTTGAGTCCTTTGTTCCCAGAGTGAAACAGCTGGTCAAGATCGTTGCCTTGTAGTATGTACTTGTAGGAGAACATTGTCAAAGTCTCGGTAACTTTGTGGAGATCCATAGAGCCAACAAATAGGTAAGTAGGTACCAACAGTTTTTTTTTAAGAGGTTTGACAGAGGGAACTGTAACTGCCATGGTCTTAACGTCCCGAAATCGAAGAGGGAAGGAAGACAGGATAGGAGAAAGCCAGCCATTCCGAGAACGAACATTATCCCATCAGGATAAAATCCACCCCGGGCGGGAATCGAACCCGCGGCCTAGCGCTTACATAAACACGATTTTTTTTCGTACGATTTTTCGTAGGATCAGATTGTATGAAAATTGAAAAATCGTTCTTGTGGACGAGAAACCGTAAAATTTCTGTACGGGCCTAGGCTGACTACCAACAGTTTATAGAACTACTAAGCTGATAAACTTTACATATCTGGGTAGGTATTTGAATGACTTATTATAGTTTTTTCTTGGTTTTCTTAAAACTGAGAAAGTTGACCCCAGGGCCTTCTGTACCAAAGACGTTGCAACACTGGACCTCCCGTAACAGTACTTATAATTTTGAAAAATAAAGTTACCAGAATACTCGTAGAATTTACCAAGTTACAACTTTACTACTTTACTTACATAAGTTATTTTACATACATAAAATGAACTAACTGTTTCAAGCTGATATTCAAAATGATAATAAGAACTGAAAATTACCATGCATAATTATGTGTGTATTAAAGTGAAGAAATTACAAGTAAAAAGAGTTAATAAAAGAGCATAAATCATGTTTCAAGTAGAATAAAACAATCATATCAAAAGTAATGAAAAAATTTGGTAACAGTTGGTAATGTAGGTAATGAATTTGATAATAAAGTTACTAGAATACTCGTAGAATTTACCAAGTTACAACTTTAACTTACATAAGTTTGATACTTTACATACATAAAATGAACTAACTGTTTCAAGCTGATATTCAAAATGATAATAAGAACTTAAAATTACCATGCATAATTATGTGTGTATTAAAGTGAAGAAATTACAAGTAAAAAGAGTAATAAAGGAGTGTAAATCATGTTTCAAGTAGAATAAAACAATCATATCAAAAGTAATGAAAAAATTTGGTAACAGTTGGTAATGTAGGTAATGAATTTGATCAACCCTTTGAATCTCTAAATTCGAAGACCGCCAATCGTGCTCTGACCAGACCAGGCGGTCACTGACGTTACAATTCATCGGAAGAAATGTTCCGTCCACAGTTTTAAATGGTTTAATTCTTCAGAAACCGAATCGTAAAGGCACTGGGCAAGTGGGCACTAACAGTTATGCCTGTCACAGGCAAAACTGACTGAATTCATAGGCGAATTCCCGAATAATAAAGGAGTGTAAATCATGTTTCAAGTAGAATAAAACAATCATATCAAAAGTAATGAAAAAATTTGGTAACAGTTGGTAATGTAGGTAATGAATTTGATCAACCCTTTGAATCTCTAAATTCGAAGACCGCCAATCGTGCTCTGACCAGACCAGGCGGTCACTGACGTTACAATTCATCGGAAGAAATGTTCCGTCCACAGTTTTAAATGGTAAAATGGTTTAATTCTTCAGAGAGGGGGGAGTATCTGGGTAAGTGATAAGTGTGATAGAGAGAGGAAGAGAGAATGTAATTTGTATAATTTTTGTTTGTTTATTACTCATTTTAATATTCTTGTAAAATAAAACTACAGCTTTAGCTGTGAATTTGTTCAAATAATTCTTCAGAGACGAATCGTAAAGGCACTGGGCAAGTGGGCACTAACAGTTATGCCTGTCACAGGCAAAACTGACTGAATTCATAGGCGAATTCCCGAATGTTTGTTTTCTTCTTCTTCTTCTCCTCCTCGTTGGATTGTCCCTTGTTTGTATTATCTTATACGATTGCACCATTTGTATCCTGGATACCTATACCCTCTACGCTCCAGATGGACTTGATGGGTTAAGTTCAAATTTTAATAACTAAAATCCAAATCCACCTGTCTAATCTCACACATTGTTTCGGACCAGCAAATAAATCTGACTATAAAATATGGAACAAGAAATTAAACCAATTCCAAGAAATTCTGAGCAATAAATCCAATTGTAAATTGTTAGTATATTACGAGAATTGATGAAGGTATCATAATTCTGAGACTGGATTAGATTTTGGTAGATACCTACATTTTAGAAAGAACAAATTTTCCCCAAAAAGGACATAAACAGGGTTTTTCTTGGGACTTTGGGTCTATAAGCAGGGGCTTTATTGCATGAAAGCCTACAATTCATGCTACCTATCTTACGCAAAGGAACGTGCTACGCCAGCCTAGTTAGCTTCGATGGTAGAGCGCCTGCCTTGTAAGTTCTGGGTCGCGAGGTCGAGTCCCACCCGGGACTAAGTTTATCCCAAAACAGATAAGGTTCGTTCTCGGAAAGGCTCGATTTCTCCTATCCTGTCCTCCTTCTCCTCGATTCCGGGACGATAAGACCTCCATTGTTACAGTTCGGGATGAGACATCCGTTGTACTCCGTTGAAATCAGCTCCCATGGCGTAGTGGTCACTGCACTCGCCTTGCACACGGGAGACCCGGGTTCGATTCCCGGCGGGGTCGATTGACTCCGTGACCGGATGTTGCGGGGCCCACTCAGCCTCGTGAGGAAAATGAGTAGCTATGACATATAAAATGCGCATAGCGACCGGTGCCAGCATGATAGGTAAACATTGGATGTTAGGATTATTGAGATATTGGGAAAAATCCTACAATGCTGCAGTGAGCACCAAAGTTGTGATATAATAACACAATTATTAAGAAACTGTACTCCGTTGAAACCTCTATCAAACCTCTTAAAAAAGGCATTTTCTGTTGATGTCTGCTCGTAGCTCAAGAGACCAAAAAGGTCCTCATAATGGACAGGCGTTCTACCTAGATTACCACAAAAATTCATATCATTCAAGAGGCTGAAAAGGGCCTAATGATGGATACTGCCCTCAAAACCCACTTCTTACTATCCAAACTCAGTTGTTACTCAAATCTATCCGTAGTATCACTCACTCACACTTTCTTGTGACACGGAATTTTTTGCATAACAATTAGAGACTCGGGGAGTAATTAGAGAACGGTTTTGTCTCGACATGACATCTGAGGTACGATAAACAAACAGAGCCATTCATCTCAGACAGGGTGAGCCATCTCAGACAGTCTGAGTCAATGGGTCGTGAAGAAATACCTCGTTGTCTTCATTGAGCTTTCAACGGAGTACCCAAGTTCCAAGTCTTCTAATGTTCTAATTAAGTTTTAAATCGACAATTTTTCCCTGGAAATCAGTTTAATCACTTAGGCTAGTCATTATGAGATTGCATGGATCAGGGATTTGATCTTTCATCTGGTGATGGAAGAATTATCAGATGCTTCAGAATGGTTCGCCTGGTCAGATGATAAGTGACATGAGTTGGTAGTTAGTAGTCAGAGGTTTTGGGTGCTACTGGTTAGCTTCAGTGTTGAGTGACTCAAGCTGGTCTAATCACTTAGGCTAATCATCATGAGTTTGCATGTAGGTATACGGCTTCAGCGATTTGGTGCATCCAGTGATAAAAGATTATCTTGTTTTCTGAACAAAATGAACTCATCATCTGGTCAGGTGGTTCTTCTGATCACTTATCTAAACAATCATGAGATTTTGAGATTGCGTGTACTATCTTTGGGGATCTTCATAATCACATCGTCTGTTAAAGTGGTCAAATGGTTCGTCCGTAAAACTACAGGTTGACTTTCGTGTGGTTTTTGACTGAAGACAAAATACAGGAGATAATTTCAACCCATTGACGCCTGATTTTTTTTTCTTGGATTGCAACAAGTAACAAGATTATGCAAGTTCTCTCGGTTAGGATCAACGGAAAACGAGACCTCTGGTGTTTTGTTCTTGGATTGCAACAAGTAACAAGATTATGCAAGTTCTCTCGGTTAGGATCAACGGAAAACGAGACCTCTGGTGTTTTGTCAATGTTGTCATATTATAGCCAAGCTAGGCGTTAAGGAATAAAAGGGTGTGAACATCACCAACAGCATCGTTCCGTGTATTTGACCTGTTGGTTGAAGAATCAACCGATGAACCTGGGTTTGAAGGTTTAGGTGTAATCTCCAACTCTTGGTTGACTCCTTGGCAGTCCTTGCGGTTGTGGTGAGTGTCGTGTTAACCAAATGACATAATGCGCCAAAAGTGATGAAATGTTTTCCCTTCACTATACTTCAAATTACGGTTCGGAGAAGAAGAAAGATGTACAAAATGCAGTTCAGTAACCGCTGCATTAGATGAAAAGGGACTTTGAAGGTGAACAGGAAAATTGGTAAATTTTAAGATGGCATAAATCAAGCATACTAAGAAATGCACGAAGAGCCCGGTGATCAGGCTTGTAATATCCGACTAGCCACAAGCCTGATGATCACCGGGCACTGTGGCCTCAGAAAACACCTACAAACGATGGGCTTCCACCAAGACCAAATTGCTTGTAGGTTATGCGGGGAGTGCGAAGAGACGGCCACTCATGTCATTCTTGAATGCAACTCCCTAATAACATGGAGACTTACTGTAGGGTCTAATGCCTCATGTACTTACCTTGGTAACTATAGTTACTAAAATAAGAAATAAGCCTGTACTTCAATGAACAAAAATGATTTATAGATAGTACCTACCTACGTAGGTAAGCTATCTATGGTACTTTTATAGATGTTAGTAACCTATCTATCTAATACGGTACTACATAGAAGAATTTCTCTACCAATAACTTCCAAGAGTTCCAAGTTACTTTCTTCATCACAAATTATACAATCGAAATCTTAAGAACCATTACATGAATATTAATTGAATAATCATCGATATACCGATAATAGTCAGTAGTAGGTACTGGTGGTAGGTCGTGGGTACTCGGTAGGTAGCATTGGTACTTCGGTTGAGCACCAGAAGTGAGAAGTACCTGCTGTGGTTTAGAGGTGCTAGCCAGGGCTGTCTACAGGGGACTTTGTTCGGTCCAAAGTAGATTTTTTTTTTGAGAGGTTTGATAGAGGGAACTGATGTAACTGCTGAGGTCTTACTGTCCCAAAAATAGAAGAGAGAAGGAGGACAGGATAGAAGACCAGCCGCTCCGAAAACGAACGTCATATATATAGATAAAAATGTGGTGTGAACGTCACACGACTTTCTTTATCCTTTGAATGGTGCTTATTTAGGTGTTCTGTTGTTTCATTTACAATATATCTAACCGTTTAGTTAGTTTTGCTGAAAACCGCCAAAAAGCGGTCGAAACCCGCCAAAAAGCGGTATACCGTTCCCGAGATATTGTTAAATTACACCGAAAACCGCCAAAAAGCGGTAAAATGCCGCCAAGCGTTGCACCGGGACCAAAAGTTTCGTGTCGCATCCTTGTTACATTTCAAAGATACATACCAAATTTCAAGTCTCTAGCTCTTACTGTTCTCGAGATATTTTGTTTACAGACATACAGACACACCCACGGACCAATGGCTGAAACTTTGGACTTAGGCTCTAGGGACCTCAAAACGTGTTTTGGCACTAAAATCTGACCAACGAAAATTTGACCCGATTACATTACTTTCCTTCCTATAGGATAAGGAAAGTAAAAATCGCCCGGGCGGAATAGAACCCGGGACCTAGCTACATCTATTAATTCAAAAGTTACAATAAAACGACTATAAGATAATTCCATCTTGAAACTTACCTAAGGAACTGAAGGACAAGGGCGTACATGACATAACTACCTGTAAGTACATAGATTCACAGTAAGAAATTTAGCTGAAGAGGGTTCCTATGGTATCAGGCCAAAAGAGCTTTTTATTCAAGTGTGATAATTACTTTTACACCTACGAGCAGTACAAACCTTGGCGCTAATAGGTAATTACTCGATAATCTATTAGGTATCCATCATACTGTTAAATGTACTCGTATTATATTATCTACATATGTATTTTACATAGTTAAATACATAATAGGTAATAGATGTTACAGGTACTACCTACTTGAGTAATTAATCCGAACAAATCTCAAGATAATGTGGGTAGATAATATGAAGATATAATAATTATAAACATCAGACATGTATGTAGGTATTGTAAGTAGGTACATAATAATTTTATATAACTACCTACATATAATATTATCTACATAATATGTTTGCACCTATGTAGGTATGTTCCTGTATCTACCTCCTTTGTGAGATGGACCATAAGACGATCCGAAGATGAGAGCATTTTCTGGATGGATAACTCTGTATTCCACATCTTACATATCTTTGCGAATCTTTTCCTCTCCATTCTCCTTCGACGCAATACTCAGAAAGTATAGCCACAGGTACTCCACTCGTATAGGCAGTAGGCACACAGTTTGCTATACTGCTATATACATAATATATATCACAGTTTGCTATATCAAAGTTATTATTATTATTATTACACAATTGGATCAAACTTTATTTACAGATGATGTTAACAAAAAGTATATACATATAAATACAAAATAAAGTTTGATCAAGGGTGGGGTTAATGCCTATGGCATTCTCTACCACCCCACCCTAAGATGAGAGCTATTTATAAACCGTGGGAAACTTGTTCAGATGGATAATCTGGTAATGAAGAAAATGATGTAACTGAATAGCAGCAGTATAAAAACAAAAGCAAGGAAGGAAAAATAAAGGTGAAAAAAAAACGAAATTGTCATGTACAAATAAATTAATCAAAAAGGAATCAGCACAAAAAATTGTTTATCATTACGATAAATGAAAACCGGTTAAACTTTGAAATCTAATAGGTTTAATTTTAAGTTTAGAATTAACTCAATTAACCATTACTTTATTCATACATAATTACAATATTTATTTTGTATACCTTCCTACCTTCCCTAAAATTTCTTTAGGTATGTGGGTAATAGGTACCACCTATACTGGATATTATGCTTTATCCTTATATTTTGAATTTCTTATCACTGTTATCAATGAATAATTTTGAGGTAGATATTAGAGGTTGATCTTTGAGCTTAGTTAGGAACCAGCTTAACTCCATACACAAAAAGCCCACTCTGAGGCTTAGGTGTTGGGGCAATTTGCCCCAGGGGATGGGTTAAGCTTATACGAATCTACGAAGAGCTATAAACAAATGCTTCACAATTCACAAGGAGATTATTCTCTTTATACATACATCCTTCTCAAGAATTTCACAAATTATCTTTACTCATTTGGTCCGCTTGGAATTCAAAGTTCCAGGACAGTAGCAAATTCCAAGTTAATTGTTGCGCCAAAGAATGAAATACCTATTCGACTTTATATTAGAGGAAGGTATACATATGTAGAATTATAGATGGAGATAGATTGACTGTGTAGACTCAAGCCCTCAAGAGGTTGGCATGGGTGATTTGATTATCAAATTATTACCTTTCTACCTATACCTATCTAATAACAGGGCACTAGCACCTGCTCGTTGTAAAACCACAATAGTACGTGCTTGGATGAGTTTGGTAACTTATACCTACCACCAATAGGTACGAGTAAATAGGTATAGGTAAATAGGTATTCAAAGTTTCTTCTATTACCTACATACTTAGGTATTAGGTACCTACATACATAATGAATAATAATATTTACCCATGAGTTATCCCATGTTATTTATTGACTGAGCAAACTGAGGTCCAGATTTTTAGACTTCTGACCATGCGTCCCTCTTCATGCTGTCCAGTTGTAGGTTAGGTAAGTAGTCATGTAAGTACGTATCCATTTTCTTCAATATCAAAACAAAATCTATAAAATCTAGATTATTGAAAGTTCTATATAAACCTAAAATCTAAAGTTCTAAACTGTTTTCTTGAGTGACCTTTGGAATTTCCTTTTATTACTCATCCTGTTTTATAGGTAATGAAGCATTAAATGAGCAATAATATCGACCTTGATCACAATTAAAATATTTCTCTGTAATTTATTCTCTGAACCTTTTTCCCCTAGAGCAAAGCATCATTTACTTTTAAACTTGGTTGTTTTATTCTTCAGTTCTTCTTCAATTTGATTGTTTTTTTTTTTTTGTTTTTTTTTTTTTTTTGCTTGGTTTAACTTCTTCTTCTTATTCTTCTACCTCTTCTTCTTTTCTTTTTACTTACCTACATTTATTTATTTATGTTTTTGCCTTCATTTGTTTCCTTTTTTAGTTGTAATGCTATATTTACATACCTACCTAACAATCATGCGGTACTTACCTACCTACGTGTTTCATATTGGATTCCTAACAAGCTATTTTGTTTGACTTTGTTTACTTTGGTCTCTGTGAGACTGTGGTCTTCACACTGCTCTAGAAACCAGTTTTCACATTTTTCAGAGTGGGGAAGAATGACATCTCCACTAATTGATTTTTTGACTTGGTGGCTCATATCAAACTTTGCCGCCCTGGGAAAACACGCGACTTAGAGATAAAGTTATAATGTCAACCAAGGTAGGTAATGTATCCCAGAAAAGCTATGACTATCAAAAAATCTAAAAAAAAATCAAACATTATTCAATCACGACGAACCTGAAATTTAATAACTAGACCATTACGACCATTACCATGCTGATATACTTGTAACTTTCAAATGAAACCATCATTACCTCATTATCATTCCAAATTACAATACTCAAAATGAGAAGTAAGAGGTCACTCTCACTCTACATCAGGTGCGTTATTATCAATCATCTTGAGATTCTTGAGCGAATTCCATTCAAGGCTCAAGACCAAGTAGTCTATTAACCCATAAGAGCCGAACTTTGGATCTTGCTGAAATTTAACCACTTCTAACTCCGGACCAGTACTGAGTAAATATGTCAAACAATATTGAAAATAGTAGGAAATTTTGTTTTCTAACTAATAGACGAATCCCCGATGCACTCTGAAGCGGAACAACTGAGATATCAGCGGGGCAGGTTTATAGCTATGTACCTACTTACCTAAGTAGTAATTCTATTATGTCTTGTACCTACATATTATGTACATAACTAACTCGTATTATTTCTACACACATACTTTTATACCTACCTAGTTACTTACCTACAAGTATCTATGCAGTATCTACCTGTATAGCGTTTATTTGTTGTTTATTTTATTCTTAAGAATCTTAATTTCTTACTAAGTTCTATAGGGATATCACTGCTATCCTAATACTCAGTAAATCTAGTAATGGTTTTACTAATAGCTGATAGTTTCATCATAAAATCTACTGGTAATGACCCTCCCTTGAAATCTCGATGCCATCAAAAAATCCGAACTTAATGAACCCTTGAGAAACACTTTAGTAGTACAGTCGAACTGGGATAATTGAGAACTCAAGAAACCGATTGTCTTTTTTCTCACTTAAATATCAAAAAGGTTTTTGCTTCTTTACAAGAAAATTCTCAATCATAGATCAAAGGGGTATAGGTAAGTAATGTAAGTACCTATCCTTTAATCCCCTTATAAATGGTCAACATAGAGGACAAAATACATATACCTACCTACCGTAGTCTTTTTACAAAATACAATGAAGGGCAGAAGGGCCTATGATCATGTTCTCAATTATACAGGTTTGACTGTTCTAATATTCGAAAAATAAATCTCTACTTAAAAGTCCCTTTATTTTTTAAACCATCAAGAAGGTAGGTACCTACGTCTTAATTTTATTTTATTTTTAACCTGGTACATACCTACTTTCAGATACAAAATATAAAAAAAGGCAGGTTTATAGCTATGTACCTATTTACCTAAGTAGTAATTCTTTATGTCTTGTACCTACGAGTACATATGTACATAACTAACTCGTATTATTTCCACTTACATACTTTTATACCTAGTTACTTACCGATAAGTATCTATGCAGTACCTGTATAGCGTTTAATTGTTGTTATTTCTCTAATAAACAGAAGGTTAATAGACCTCTCCTTGATGGTCAAAAATACCAACCTAATCCTGTGACATTATCAGGATTTTATATAAGTATTTTATTTCAAGACATAAATCTCATCTTCACTTCTGGTGGCCTTTAACAAATTGGTACCATTGTGCTCATGTTCTAATATTCGAAAAATAAATCTCTACTTAATCCAAGTTACCAAGTCCAAGTTAAAGTTTATCCAATTCCAAGTTGAATTCTAATTCCAAGAAGTAGCTAGAGTTTAATTTCGTTTCATATTAGAAATAATCGACATTGCTTTTTTTTTTGCTATGGATTACACGGAGTAGATTAACGAATAAGTAAATAATAATTATATAATGCTGCAATATCTCATGAAAAGTAATCAACTGCAAAACGGCAAGATTACCACTCGCGGAGAATGTTGGCTTTGGTTCATTCATCTCAAAGAAGACGAAGAATTAACGCAACGAGGGGAAAATTTCCCACAATCTGTGCCAAATGGGAAAAGGAAACTAAAGCTGTTCAAGCAGGGCCGTATTTAAACACAGTCATACAACACATTGGACATTGGTATATGGTAGCTGCTTACTATAAAGCTGTGGCATGTGGTTTTCCGAGGTATGGAATTTTATCCTGATTTATTTGAGGTTTTGACCACATAATAATGGAGCTCTAAGGGTTAGGTGGTAGAAAACGCCTCCGGCGTTAACCTCGCCTAGTGGTTACCTTGGTATCTTAATGCATCATGTACATAGGTACATACATAGTTTCCTATGAAGGCATCATGTACTTACCTTGGTAACTATAGTTACTAAAATAAGAAATAAGCCTGCATGTACTTCAATGAACAAGAATAAGCTATCTATGGATTCTATGGTACTTTTATAGATGTTAGCAACCTATCTATCTAATACGGTACTACATAGAAGAATTTCTCTACCAATAACTTCCAAGTTACTTTCTTCATCACAAATTATACAATCGAAATCATAAAGAACCATTACATGAATATTAATTGAATAATCGTCGATATATCGATAATAGTCAGTGGTAGGTCGTAGGTACCTACTCAGTAGGTAGCATTGGTACTTCGGTTGAGCACCAGAAGTGATAAGTTATACCTGCTGTGGTTCAGAGGTGCTAGCCAGGGCTGTCTACAGGGGACTTTGTTCGGTCCAAAGCAGATCTCTTTTTGGAGAGGTTTGATAGTGGGAATTGTAAACTGCTAAGGTCTTACTCTCCCAAAAATAGAAGAGAGCAGGAGGACAGGATAGAAAACCAGCCGCTCCGAAAACGAACGTCATATATATATATAGATATATAGATAAAAATGTGGTGTGAACATCACACGACTTTCTTTATCCTTTGAATGGTGCTTATTTAGGTGTTCTGTTGTTTCATTGACAATATCTCTAACCGTTTAGTTAGTTTTGCTGAAAACCGCCAAAAAGCGGTCGAAACCCGCCAAAAAGCGGTATACCGTTCCCGAGATATTGTTAAATTACACCGAAAACCGCCAAAAAGCGGTAAAATGCCGCCAAGCATTGCACCGGTCTTGACCAAAAGTTTCGTGTCGCATCCTTGTTACATTTCAAAGATACATAACCAAATTTCAAGTCTCTAGCTCTTACCGTTCTCGAGATATTTT
>NW_007379825.1:0-38291 GCF_000475195.1 Diaphorina citri
GCATAAAACAGTAAACACAGTGTTTCTGGTAACGTAATATGCTCCCCGGTTCCCGGCTCTATTTCCCGGAACAGGTGTGCTCCGGGTGGTCCCCAGGAGAGGGTTCCTGGCAAGGTACGAAGTGTAACGTGAGAGATGGTAAAAAAAAATGTGGCCCGTCTTTATTTCGTATTTTTGTCCTGTTTAGAATTTGGAAAGAGGAGGGTGAAACGCATCAGGCTTACAGAAAATACCCATTATGTATTGGTATTTTTTTTTTTTTTTTTTTTTAATAAGTTTCCATTTATATTTGATCGACAAAAAACTCAGAACATACATTTTTCTTATAAATGGTATACCCATCCGTATAAGCAGAGCTTGTGCCATAGATGGGGAATCAAATATGTATCTATATGGTAAGGAAACAAATATGTATCTATATGAGGGGGAGGAGAAGAGAGGGGAGGGAGGACGAAGAAAGGAGGGGAAAGAAGAAAATGGCTTAGAAAGAGGAAAGGAGGAAAGGTTTAAAAGGAAAAACGAAGAGGAAGAACGAGAGAAATAGGAGGAGGAGGAGGTGAATGAGAATGAACGAGTGGAAGAAGAATGAGAAGAAATTGAAAGAGAGGGAGAATGAGGAGATGGGGAAGAAGGAGGAACAGACAGAGAGGGAGAACAAGGAGGGAGGAGGAGGAGGAGGAGAAGGTTAGAGACTTTAAAGAGAAATTTCCAATGTCAATATCCGACCGATAATTGCGCGGAAAACTTGTAAACGGCAAGGCAGAAATGAAAAATTACGGAAAAAATTACATACCTAGGTAATTAGAGAAAACAATAACACTCAAAACACAGAGTATATTTAAAGTACTTAAATATAATTATGTATTTAAGGTGTTTAAATGCATAGGGTGTATTTACCTAATTATTTATTATGTAAATGAATGTGGAGTAATTAACGAAACTGGACCTCAGCATGCGATGTTGCCTATATTCTACTTTTATGCCTTTAAAAAAAAAAGTTTCCATTTATATTTGATTGACAAAAAACTCAGAACATACATTTTTCTTATAAATGGTATACCCATCCGTATAAGCAGAGCTTGTGCCACGGATGGGGAAATAGTACTATACCTACTAGTACCTTTCCTTCTAATTTCTAATAGTATAGTACTATTAGAAGGAAATAGTACTATACCTACTTACCTATAAATGTAGTAATTTTTTTTTTTAGTAAATCAAGATGAAATAAAAAATCAAGAAATAACAACGTGCAATCGAAATAAGATTAGTGGATGTGTCACATTTACCTGTTTAGGTACCTAATGGTAATGCTAAGAACTAAAACACGTCCAAATTAGGTATAGCCCTTTTTCAGTTCTTTTTTCATCAAATTCCTATGATTTTACCCACCTGATTTTTTGTGGGTCATGGGTTCTGGGTTCTCTTTTACAGTCGATGTCCATCTTACGTACCTTATACTGTAGTTGGATGCTGCTTTTGACAGAAACCTTTTAGTCGTCTTCCTCCGTCAAATTAATTGTTAATAGGCGCAAAGTGACGTTTTTATTAGCATAAATTGGAAAATATAAAGCTAGAATAAATGATTAGAAATATGTATAAAATCAGCATAAATTAGAAATAAAATTATTTCAGAATTTATATCTTCACACTCAATATTATTTACGTGCACTCATATTTAACCAAACTCTGGGTGCACCCATCAGAATGGGAGTGACAGTGAGTAATTCTTTCTCATTTGTCATACTCTTTATATTTCTCCCTTCTTTCTCATTCTTTCCCTCCCACTTCTCCATTTTCCATATTGTTACTCTTCCTTTTCCTTTTTCCCTTCCATCTCTCTAACTTTGCTTTCTCTTTTTCTCCATCTCAGTGATGTTCACACAAGATTTTTTTTTTCAAGAGGTTTGATAGAGGGACTTATTGTACCGAAATCGAAGAGAGAAGGAGAATAGGACAGGAATTTAATCTCTTTGCGAAATAAATACGACCCGTGTGCGAGTTACCTTCCTCCCTCTCTTTCAAGTCAGACTCTCTCCCTCCTCTTCTCTCCCCTCTTCTCTCCCCTCCTCCTCTCTTCCCCTCCCGTAGGGTTTATTTTCCATTAGTTTGCTGAGGTATTTAAACGTCGAGGTAGAAGGAGATACATTAGGTTCAAGTTTTGGAGTGAATTAACTTTCGGATTTTGACTTGGAGAAATGTTTCGACTATTGGATAATAATGTTTCGAGGGTTTTGAAATGAAGAATTGGGAGAGGGAGGAAGAGGAGAAGGAGGAGGCGGAGGAGAAGAAGGAGGAGGAGAAGGAGGAAGAGGCGGAGGAGGAGAAGGAAGAGGAGGAGGAAGAGGAGGAGGAAGAGAAGAGGAGGGGGGATTAAGAGATGGAGAAGGAGGAGGAGAAGGAGGAAGGGGAGGAGGAGGAGGAAGAGGAGGAGAAGGAGGAGGAAGAAGAGGAGGAGGAAGGAGGAGGAGAAGGAGGAGGAAGAGGAAGAGGGGAAAAGGAGGAGGAGAGGGAGGAGATGTCTCTTCCAGTTGAACGCTATCTCCTTCCTTCCTCTGTACTCTCTTTTCCTTCTTCTTCTTCCCCTCCTTCTCCCTTTGTCCTCTTTCTTATGCTCTTTCTCCTCCTCCGTCTTCAACTTCTTTTTCTTCCTCTCTTCCTTCTTCTTCTCCTTCGTCTTCTATTTATTCCTCTTATTCTAATCCTTCTTCTTTTTCGTCTACTCCTCTCCCTTCTTCTTCTCTTTCCACCTATCCCACCTCTTTTCAAAATGATAAAGAGCCAAGAGAATAAAGAAATAGAGAGAGGTAAAAGCAAAGAGACACATATAGCAAAGAAAAACACAAAGACTAAAAGTTAAAAGTGTTTACAGATAAAACAGGAGACATTTTGTATGAAAGTTAAGCTCTCTCCTTAATACTGACTTAAGGAGGGGGTAAAGTTACCTAAGGGCTGAGAGGGAGGGAGTAGACTTAAGGAGGGGGTATATGTACCTATAAGGTAAAGAGTTAGGAACTAAGGAGTAAGGAGTAAGAGGAAAATGGGAAGAGTAGAGCTCATATGAGAAAAGTCTTTAAATGAATAATTCAAAATAAAATACCTCTGGAAAGGCTCAGGGAAGCTATTTTCACGAAAACTCGATTAATATGTGATAGCTGAAGATATACTTGAAAGCTAAGGGGGAGGAGAAGGAGGAGGAGGAAGAGGATGAGGAGAAGAAAAATGGCTCAAAAAGCTTGTAACTGGTATAGGGAACCCCAGATGCAAAAAATTCTCTTCTTTACGACAAGGTACTCTCTCTCTCTCTCTCTCCCCCTCTCTCTCTCTCTCTCTCTCTCTTCCTCCCTATCAGAAATAGGAAAATGAGAGCAGATAGAAGAAAAGTTTGCAAATTTCATTTAAGTTTCTTTCTATCTTCCCCCCCTCTTCTTCCCCATGTTCCTTTTGTTTCCCTACAAAGCCTGACAGATTTATGCCTTTTCTCCCTCTCCCACATGAAAATATCAAAATGGGCTTCCAGACAGTTAGACATGTAGCCCCATATCTTCAGGAGAAAAAGAAAGTAAAAAAAAAAAAAAAAACACATCAGAAGAAAAAGAAGGGGGAGAAGAAGAAGAAGAAGAAGAAGAAGAAGAAGAAGAAGCAAAAAAGGCCGTCTTAGTTGAGGAAAGCCCCCGGAAAACCGTCTTAGTTGGGTATATTTGGAATCGAAGAAGAAGAAGAAGAAAAAATACATTAGGTTGTCAAAACAAAGTTTCGGGCTTGTAATGATGTTTTTTTTGGTGATCTATGTCACCTGAGGGATTTTCTTGTAATATTTTTTGTCCCGTAATATTTCTGTGGGAAATGCTGTCTTTTTTTCCAACTGTAACTTCTGAGGTCTTATCGCCCCGAAATATCGAAGAGAGAAGGATGACAGGATATGAGGAAGCTTTTTACTTTCTATTACCCTTACGTATAGGGAACCTATACAAGGTAATGAGAAAGTATTGCAATCGGTCCATATTTTTTTACTTTCTTTTTATGACAGAACTGTATTATGGTCTGTAGGTAACTACTAAGGTCTTTTCGTCCCGACATCGAATATAAAAACAGGACCAGGATAGGAGAAAGCCAGCCGTTCCTAGAACAAACCTTATCGGTTTAGGATAAAGGTTGCCCCAGGCGGGAATCGAACCCGTGACCCAGCAATACCGTCAATATCTTTCGTCGCTTAAATTTCAAAAAAATTCAACTAGAAAAAAGCCCCCTATGAATAAAGGCCTCTTCAGTAATATTTAACATCGTAAAAAAAAAGTTCAAGAGAAGTGTTTCGAGCTGATAAATGGAAAAATCGGAAAAATTGAAAAACGAGAGAAAATAAGCCAAAAATGACGGGCATAAAATTTTAGTGTCTCCCGAAAAAATTCTATCTCCGAGAGGATAAAGCTTAGACAGAAGATAAAACGGAGCTGAAATTTATTTTGTGTAAAAATATGGGGATGCATAATGGGCGAGAAATATGGGTTGACCAGGACATGCTAGGTGTTACTTTTGTTAGTATATTTTCCTAAATTCAGGAATTATTAATATACTTACCTATCCTTACGAGGGTGGATTATACGCCAGGGGGGTTCCTGGAACCTGGAAGTACAAAGTACAATAATTAAGCCTGAAATTAATTTCTTAACGAGTCTTTTTGGTTCTAAGCTGACCGAACTGCTAGTTCTGAGCTGAGAGTGTAAATAAGGCAGAACTTGTCTACTATCCATCAGTCTAGACTTACCTACCTTTATGAGTACCTAATCTTAGCTGAAACAGGAGGTACCTACTGTACATCGTGTTCTTAGAACGGTCCACATTGTCCGCCTGTGCATCACTGTTCATTTTGGCGTTTGGTAGGAGCCTGTCAACTTTTCCAAGTAAATGAAAATCGAAAGCAACCAAACAGAAACACGATAGAAAGTAAAGACTCTTAATCTTTTTTTTTCCCTAGAACGTGACAATGTAGACCTAAGATCACACTCCCAGATATCATCCACCCTTTGAAGCATCATAAAAATAGGGGTTGTCCAAAATACTGCGCCTTCCGACATACTTACGATAATGAGGGCCCCCTAAATGTGCAACTATATGGAAGCTATTATACTCTCCATATAAAAAAAGCGTTAGTTACGCTACCATTCCTCGTAAAATACCTATAAGTTAGTGGATGCTACCTTGCTACCATCCCCCCTAAAATATGTACTAGTTGCTACCACTCTCGCTAAATGTACCAAATTGCTCCCTCTCCCGTGATTCCCTTGGGAGCCACCCTCCCCCCGAAATACATTAAACATTTTGTCGAGAGAAGAAAATAATTTCATTTGAAGCATAAAACAGTAAACACATAGAGCCGGAGCTGAGGTACATTTTTTCTACCTCATAAGGTACAAAATTTTCTTCCTATGGATCTGATGGGGGTTGGCGAGTACATTTCAAAAATATGAGTCTTAGTGGCCAAACCGGGGGCTTTATCCCTGGGGAAGAGGGTAAAAATCGCAAAACGGGGCACAAATTTACCTCATAAGGTACATGGCTGGAATTGATGTCAACAGACGCGGAAAGGTCTCCTGATTCCAAAAATACTCAACTAAGACGGTTTACTGGGGGCTTTCCCCAACTAAGACGGCTTTGAAAGGTCCCATCACCATGTTGTTTGAAATTGGCTACAATTAAGCAATGGTTTCTTGAACACATAATAAATTGAGCTAGATGATGATCTACAAATACTTTGATTTTTTTTTTTTTTTTTTTTTTTTTTTTAAGAGGTTTGACAGAGGGAACTGTAACTCTAGGGTCTTATCGTCCCGAAATCGGAGAGAGAAGGAAGACAGGATAGGAGAAAGCCAGCCGTTCCGAGAACGAACATTATCCCATCAGGATAAAATCCGCCCCGGGCGGGAATCGAACCCGCGGCCTAGCGCTTACAAGGCAGACGCACTACCAACTAAGCTAACTAGGCTGGCTTTGTCCTGTTTAGAATTTGGAAACAGGAGGGTGAAACGCATCAGGCTTACAGAAAATACCCATTATGTATTGGTATATTTTTTTTTTTTTTAATAAGTTTCCATTTATATTTGATCGACAAAAAACTCAGAACATACATTTTTCTTATAAATGGTATACCCATCCGTATAAGCAGAGCTTGTGCCATGGATGGGGAATCAAATATGTATCTATATGGTAAGGAAACAAATATGTATCTATATGAGGGGGAGGAGAAGAGAGGGGAGGGAGGACGAAGAAAGGAGGGGAAAGAAGAAAATGGCTTAGAAAGAGGAAAGGAGGATAAGGTTTAAAAGGAAAAACGAAGAGGAAGAACGAGAGAAATAGGAGGAGGAGGAGGAGGTGAATGAGAATGAAAGAGTGGAAGAAGAATGAGAAGAAATTGAAAGAGAGGGAGAATGAGGAGATGGGGAAGAAGGAGGAACAGACAGAGAGGGAGAACAAGGAGGGAGAGAGGAGGAGGAGGAGGAGAAGGTTAGAGACTTTAAAGAGAAATTTCCAATGTCAATATCCGACCGATAATTGCGCGGAAAACTTGTAAGAATTTGGAGGATACAGGAAGAGGAGGGGGAGGAGGAGAGAAAAAAGCCAGGGAAGGGAGAGGGGAAAGGGGAAGAAGAGGGGGAGGACGAGGAGGAGGGAAGGAAGAGGAGGAGGAGAAGGGAAGGGAGAGAGGAGGGGAACCCACATTCCCAAATTCGCCGTTTTTCGCGTGTTTCGAAGATATTTTCAAAGTCATCTTCCTCCCTCCCCTCCCTCCGCTTAAATGTTTGTGAGCTACCTAACCCTAAACCCCACACTATTGTGTCAAGCAGTTCGCTCACAGGTAATTCGTATAGTACCTACTCTAAAGGTATTGCCATACATCTGTGCGCTGCGGAACTGCGGCAAAATATGCCACGAACATCACTACGGTAGAAGGTAGAACATGCCATACATATATTATCACTCCCTCGGCAGATTCGCGCGCCGCAGGGGAAAACTCCAGCGGAAAATTTACCTTACTGTTGCTGACCGAGGTTCAAATTCTTCGTGACATAACGTCCGCTTACTGTGCGCAGAATTATTTGCGGAAACCCAGGTATTACTCGCAATATGCGAGTTTTTTTTTTTTTTTTTTTTTTTTTTTCATAAGTTCTACTCAAAGTCGGCCCTAATTTAAACAAAAAGTCAATTTCTGATTAGTCGTTTCGATAAGAGACAAACTTTTTATTCCGTTTTGTCTCTTTACGTTTTTCCCCCCTTTGAAAAAATTAACGTTTGCAATTTTTATAAATTGGATTTAGTGAAAGTCGAATAATAAAAGTGAAAGCGAAAATGGAGATGAAGAAATTTGTTGTCGAGGCCTTCTGTCTGTCTGTCTGTAAACAAAACATCTCGAGAACGGTAAGAGCTAGAGACTTGAAATTTCGTATGGAGTTAACAAATTGTGACAAAGATGCAACTCAAAACGTTTGGTCAAGATAGGTGCTTCGGTTGGCGGTATTTTGACTGCTTTTTGGCGGTTTTCGACCGTCTGTTTGCCGGTTTTCAGCTATACCGACTATACGGTTAGAGATATTGTAAAAGTTAGGGTATAAGAACAAGAACACCCAAAATAAGCATCATTTAATAGGATAAGGAAAGTGTGATGTTCGCTGGGTGCAAAAAGGGAAATATGGATTTTTTGCCCTTTTTGCGCAAAACGGGTTCTTGAATAGAACGTGGTGCGCTCTATCTTCCATCGTTTGAACTGCAGTGATAACTTCTTTTTTCGATGAGTTACAGCGTTTTTTTGTAAACATACTTTTCAAGGATTTTGATGAAAAATTGAAAACTTTAAAGTTAATTACCTATCTCAGTTTGATGATTTTCATTTATTGCCCTTTTTGCACCCAGCTCCTCAATCAAAAGACCATCTGGAACAGCAGCACCACGTGTGATCCCAGGCAGTGATTTGTTTCATTCTGATGTGAAATGTGTTCTCGGAACAACTGGCTTTCTGTTTCCTGTCTTCCTTCTCTCTTCGCTTTCGGGACGATAAGACCTTAGCATTTACAGTTCCCTCTATCAAACCTCTTTTTTAGAGAGAGAGAGAGAGAGAGAGAGAGAGAGAGAGAGAGAGAGAGAGAGAGAGAGAGAGAGAGAGAGAGAGATTGAGGGAGGATTTTACCAAAACAGGGAATCGTATCTTTTAGTAAATTTTGTGTTCTTTTCAATGGTGCAATCAATTTTTTATTATCTTTATTGGTTCAAGAGATAAAGGCGTTTTAAGGGGACAAGGTATGAAAAATGTTGAAAAACAGAAAATCCTTCATAACTCCGCCCCTGTTGAAAATCGGATCTGTCCAGATAGCTTTTTCTGGAAGGCCTTTGGGTCCTGCATCAACCCTCAAGCGTTGTACAGTCGTTCGCGGGACACCCTGTATAATTTTTAAACCCCTTTCTTTTGCCTCTCTATTTTGGGAAAATATTAAACTTTTATCTCGAACAATATGCCCCTGTGTGTAATGTGTATGCTTTTTGTTTTGGCTGGTTCGGTACATTTAATTTTTATTGCTCTCTTCCAAGATATTTATCTTAACGAATAAAATTTTAAAGCCGCCTTAAATTCTTTTTCCACCGAAATATATAATTTTTGAACCCCTTTCTATTTCGGGAAAATATTAAACTTTTATCTCGAACAATATGCCCCTGTGTGTATGCTTTTTGTTTTGGCTGGTTCGGTACATTTAATTTTTATTGCTCTCTTCCAAGATATTTATCTTAACGAATAAAATTTTAATACTGCTTAAACCCTGGCATTTTGTTGTTTTTAGATCCATATTACGCTGGTTCTTCCAGAATTTCTACGAATAGCATATTAGACCTTGTTTATATTGCCTTATTGCCCCTAACTTGGTTCTGTAAATCTGTATTGAAATTATTGATCCACGTTCATATAATGGTTTGTCTACTTTTGTTGCTAGACTACTCGTATTGGATATTGGTTTAATTTTCTACCTATCCGTCTGGTTCTGTAAATCTGTATTGAAATTGATCCACGTTCTTATAATGGTTTGTCTACTTTTGTTGCTAGACTACTCGTATTGGATATTGGTTTAATTTTCTACCTATCCGTCTCTAATTTTATGTTTAGGAAATTTCGTATAATTAATTTTTCCGCTCAAATCCTCACAATACTCGTACAGATGAAAAATTAAATTTACACGATAGCTATTTTTAGAGTTCTCATAGGGTTCTACAGGTTATTGAAATAAGCACGGGGGTTTTTTTAGAGGCTTTATAGCGTGTTTTTGGCTACTGACATGACTAGACAGAGTATGATTATTAGATAAAATTTGGCAAAGGCTGGAAATAGATTTCCCTGATTTCAAACCACGCCGAGGCAGTTAATAAAGGTCAGGGTTAGTCCGGTGGTAACGCTCTTGCTCGGGGTTCAGATGGTTCCGGGTTCGATGCTCATCATTGTTGAAATTTTCCCACTCGATTTGAAATGGTTCAAAGGGTTTCAGGTTGTAAAAAGTATTGTCTTTTCTCACCTACTTATCTGATAAGGGACATACTACGGGATGGTCATGCTATGACACAGACCACAAAATGGGATTACACCCTGTATGAGTTTGATTTACGTTATTAGCCCTCTATACTCTACATAAAACTCTATCTTCTTCTAAAACTCTATATTCGAACGTTTCTTTTTCCTCTTCAAAAAATCTGAAGTGGGTAAAAAAAGGGTTCTGGAATATTAAGAGGGAATAAAGGGCAAAGGGAGGGTGAAGTTCAAATGGTCATGAAACTTTCCATTTGGGCGTATGCCAGGTGTTGGCATATGTTGTACCCTTGCAACATTTTGACCCTTGACCTCCGGGATCTTGAACTGTGCAACATGTTGCACAAACTCTTGTTCTTGTTACCTATGAGATACGCTTAAGGTCCCTGAGAACAATTTGTTGAAACAGAAGAATTTCTTGAATTTTGAGCCGTCAATATTATTGCCAGCCATTCACTATCAAGTAGACCTGATAGTGTGTGTGCTCATCAGGTATCAGGTAGACCTGACAGACGGACATTTTCAGCCGTACCTGTCAGATCTACCTGATAGTGTATAGTGTGTCTGCTCATCAGGTGTCAGGTGTACCTGTCAGGCCTGCCTGATAGTGAGTGGCTGGCCTAGTTGACTCTCACTACTACTGAATGTTATTAGTGGATATGCCAAAACTGTCACTACTACTGAATGTTATTAGTGGATATGCCAAAACTGTCACTACTACTGAATGTTATTAGTGGATATGCCAAAACTGTCACTACTACTGAATGTTATTAGTGGATATGCCAAAACTGTCACTACTACTGAATGTTATTAGTGGATATGCCAAAACTGTCACTACTACTGAATGTTATTAGTGGATATGCCAAAACTGTCACTACTACTGAATGTTATTAGTGGATATGTCCAAACTCCCACTACTACTGAATGTTATTAGTGGAGTTGCCAAAACTCTCACTACTACTGAATGTTATTAGTGGAGATGCCAAAACTCTCACTACTACTGAATGTTATTAGTGGAGATGCCAAAACTCTCACTACTACTGAATGTTATTAGTGGAGATGCCAAAACTCTCACTACTACTGAATGTTATTAGTGGAGATGCCAAAACTCTCACTACTACTGAATGTATTTCTTAGTTCAATTACACAGTCGTACGTATTCACCTATTTAATTTCAAAGGTAGGGTTAACCTACAACCGTAAATCTAACTTCTCTACAATTTCTTCTGTTTCAGGTAATTGTGTGCTGTATTTAACATATGGGAACATTTTTCTGCCCATCAAATCTCATTGGCGAGTCATAAAGTAAGGAATAACTTGCTAGGGACCAGTCTACTGTTTCCTATTGCATCCAAAGTGCATTAGAACGTGACAGCCAGCCTAGTTAGCTTAGTTGGTAGTGCCTCTGCCTTGTAAGCGCTAGGCCGCGGGTTCGATTCCCGCCCGGGGCGGATTTTATAAATCTAAATCATAGGTAGGTATAGTATGCATGTACCTTAAAGAAGCTTTTTCTTTTTTTGAGTATTTTGTAGATAAAACAAAATGGCTCAAAAAGCTTGTAACTGATATAGGGAACCCCAGATGCAAAACAATTCTCTTCTTTACGACAAGGTACTCTCTCTCTCTCTCTCTCTCTCTCTCTCTCGCTCCCTCCCTCTCTCTCTCCCTCCCTCCCACGCTATCAGAAATAGGAAAATGAGAGCAGATAGAAGAAAAGTTTGCAAATTTCATTTAAGTTTCTTTCTATCTTCCCCCCTTGTTCTCCCCATTTTCCTTTTGTTTCCCTACAAAGCCTGACAGATTTATGCCTTTTCTCCCTCCCCCACACGAAAATATCAAAATGGGCTTCCAGACAGTTAGACATGTAGCCCCATATCTTCAGGAGAAAAAGAAAGTAAAAAAAAAAAACACATCAGAAGAAAAAGAAGAAGGAGAAGAAGAAGAAAAGGAAGAAGAAGAAGAAGAAGAAGAAGAAGAAGAAGAAGAAGAACAAAAAATACATTAGGTTGTCAAAACAAAGTTTCGGGCTTGTAATGATGTTTTTTTTTCGGTGATCTATGTCACCTGAGACCTGAGGGATTTTCTCGTAATATTTTTTGTCCCGTAATATTTCTGTGGGAAATGCTGTCTTTTTTTCCAACTGTAACTTAATTCTGAGGTCTTATCCCCCCGAAATATCGAAGAGAGAAGGATGACAGGATATAAGGAAGCTTTTTACTTTCTATTACCCTTACGTATAGGGAACCTATACAAGGTAATGAGAAAGTATTGCAATCGGTCCAAATTTTTTTACTTTCTTTTTATGACAGAACTGTATTATGGTCTGTAGGTAACTACCTACTGAGGTCTTTTCGTCACCAAATCAGATAGAAACAGGACCAGGATAGGAGAAAGCCAGCCGTTCCTAGAACAAACCTTATCGGTTTAGGATAAAGGTTGCCCCAGGCGGGAATCGAACCCGTGACCCAGCAATACCGTCAATATCTTTCGTCGCTTAAATTTCACAAAAATTCAACTAGAAAAAAGCCCCCTATGAATGAAGGCCTCTTCAGTAATATTTAACATCGTAAAAAAAAAAGTTCAAGAGAAGTGTTTCGAGCTGATAAATGGAAAAATCGGAAAAATTGAAAAACGAGAGAAAATAAGCCAAAAATGACGGGCATAAAATTTTAGTGTCTCCCGAAAAAATTCTATCTCCGAGAGGATAAAGCTTAGACAGAAGATAAAACGGAGCTGAAATTTATTTTGTGTAAAAATATGGGGATGCACAAAAAAAATTCAACTAGAAAAAAGCCCCCCATGAATAAAGGCCTCTTCAGTAAGATTTAACATCGTAAAAAAAAAGTTCAAGAGAAGTGTTTCGAGCTGATAAATGGAAAAAATCGAAAAAATTGAAAAACGAGAGAAAATAAGCCAAAAATGACGGGCATAAAATTTTAGTGTCTCCCGAAAAATTCTATCTCCGAGAGGATTTAAGCTTAGACAGAAGATAAAACGGAGCTGAAATTTATTTTGTGTAAAAATATGGGGATGCACAATGGGCGAGAAATATGGGTTGACCAGGACATGCTTCAAATCATAGGTAGATATAGGTGTTACTTTTGTTAGTATATTTTCCTAAATTCAGGAATTATTAATATATTATCCTTACGAGGGTGGATTATACGCCATCAGGGGGATTCCTGGAACCTAGAAGTACAATAATTAAGCCTGAAATTAATTTCTTAACGAGTCTTTTTGGTTCTAAGCTGACCGAACTGCTAGTTCTGAGCTGAGAGTGTATTCTTACGAGGGTGGATTATACGCCAGGGGGGTTCCTGGAACCTGGAAGTACAATAACTAAGCCTGAAATCAATTTCTTAACGAGTCTTTTTGGTTCTAAGCTGACCGAACTGCTAGTTCTGAGCTGAGAGTGTAAATAAGGCAGAACTTGTCTACTATAAAAAAGGTCTGACTCCGCTGGGCATTGAACCCGGCTCTGTTCAGCTACAATTAAGAGAATACTTTTCGAAAAATTTCGTCTGCGGCGCTCGAAATTCGATCGGATTGCATTTCTGAAAATTGGAGGGGGGGCGGTGGAGGTTCCTACAATGCTCCCCTATGTACATATGTGGCCCGCGAAGCACCTCCCAATGTAGCATGTGGCCCGCATACACATGGAAGTTGGAAACCGCTGTCTTAGCAGTCACAGTTCCTTCTATCAACATTTTTTTTTAGTTGTACCCTGAATTAGCGGAATTAGTCAGCAGCACGTGTAGTCCCAGAGAAGGTACCTACCTACCTACCTGTATTTAACATCAATGTTCTGTTGGGTACTTCTAGTTCTAAATATATCACGGTTGGCTGAGTCCACGAGTACTATGAAAGTCTGAAGCTACTCAACTACTCAAGTTCATTTAAAAATTAAAAATTTAAAAGACAATTGAGATTCGACATTCAACTGGTGATAATATTTGGTGAGCTTTCGAGAATACTCAGATTCTCATACAGACGCACTACCAACTAAGCTAAATAGGCTGGCTTATTCCCTGTTTAAAGAGATTATTGTGACAAGAATGAAGAGACCACGACTTGTTTTGCAGTTTACTGAGTTTTCCTGCGCACACAAGTCCCGTTTATCCACGTTCGACTGTACAAGTTATAGATACGCGTTAGGTATACTGATTGGAAATCCCATCTTATTCTGATTGCCTAAATATCCTTCCGGGATATCTCTGTTTAACATCTAAAGGGGATCGTGAGGAAATGTTTAGTTAGAGGAAATAAGATAAAATCCCATATTTTTGACAGTAATATTGTACGAAACGATATTATCGTACTCTGCCCTATTTATTATCGCACGCAGGGAGAATACCTATGTCTCATAATCGTACGCGGAATTTACGATTCTGATTAAAATCTTACTCCTTTATGATTTCTCTTATAGTGAGATGCGATTGAAATATTGGGATGTGGGTAGGATATTTAGCACGTATAGAAATATTGGGAGATAGACCTCCTTTTCTTGTTTTACTGATGCACCTTTTACCAATCTTATTTGGGGTCCCTCCTTTATCTTATCCCCCATACCCTCCCATCTCCTATCCGTAGTATAGGTATATCGATTTGTAAGGTTTCCTGAAGATTTTATCCCTGGAGATGACAATGGACTGTAGACTCCTTTTCTTGTTTTACTGCACCTTTTACCAATCTTATTTGGGGTCCCTCCTTTATCTTATCCCTCCATACCCTCCCATCTCCTAACCGTAGTAGGTATATGGATTTGTAAGGTTTCCTGAAGATTTTATCCCTGGAGATGACAATGGACTCGTAGGTTCTTTCCTATCTACAAAAAGCTAATTATTTATTGAGAATTTTCGAAGAATTTTAGGGTGAAAACCATGGGGACAAATGAACTTTACTGTTGGGCCATTTGAATCTCGAAATGGGTTCTTTCCTATCTACAAAAAGCTGATTATTTATTGAGAATTTTCGAAGAATTTTAGGGTGAAAACCATGGGGACAAATGAACTTTACTGTTGGGCCATTTGAATCTCGAAATTTAACTGAAAGATCCGAATTTTTGGTGAGAAATGTTGAAGGAAATTTTAAAAAGGGACCAGAAATCGATATAGGTATATATATACTATGTAATATCTACGTCAACAAAAAGTAATGCGATATGTATTAATTGAAATTGGAATTAGAACAGACGGAGAGAGAGAGAGAGAGAGAGAGAGAGAGGGAGAGAGAGAGAGAGAGGGGGGGGGGGAGGGGGGGAGGAGACATAGAGTGATAGTTGAGTACTCTACGAGCGCTGGAGTTCATTTAAGCTGATTTTAAACAAAAGTGTAAATGAAAAAATGACAAACCTGAGAGCTTTATCCTTTGTTTTACATCAGTTTTGGAATCGAATTTTACTTCCCTTATCCTACGATAAGGGAAGTAAAAGTACGATAAGGAAAGTACTTATGTTTGGTAGAATGAACTGTAACTGCTAAAATCTTATCGTCCCCATAGCGAAGACAGAAGGAACACAGGATAGGAGAAAGCCAGCCGTTCCGAGAACGAGCCTTATCTGTTTAGGATGAAATCCGCCCTGGGCGGGAGTCGAACCAAAAATATCTTATTACCGTCGATCGCCACTGATAAGAAACCTACCTACCCACTCCTAAAAAAAAAAAAAAAAAAAAAAAAAATATTTCAGGGAAATACTGAGGGAAACTTTCGAACCGATTCCGAGGGCGTGCCATCGTGTATTTCCTATGGTTTAGTATAGGCGCCATTTATAATGTTTCCAAAAGGGAACCGGTTTCTCCCACTCTTCCTTCCCACACAGGCAATAGAAGTCCTCCCCCTCCCTCTAGAATGCTTATGAAGATTCCCTTACAAAAGAGAGAGACCTACTTCACAAACATGTCTTTAAATATAATGCACTCTTTCCCTCCCTTCCTCTCTCTCTCTCTCTCTTTCCCTCCCTTCCTCTCTCTCTCTCTCTCTCTCTCTCTCTCTCTCTCTCTCTCTCTCTCTCTCTCCCCCTCTCTTATTATAGGTGGTATATACAGTCAAACTTGGATAACGAGGAATCCAAGGGACTAGGTAATATTTTCCTACTTATAGAGCTTTACCGCTTAAAAAAGTTCCTACTTTTAGAGATTCAGGAAACCAACATTCCTTCTTACAGATGCCCCAAACCGCGGACTCGCTAGTCCCAAGAAAACAGCCATTCCTTCTTATTAAGCTGAGTCCACACATAATCGACATCGCATCGACTGAAACCGTAATACACTGCCTCGACAACATAGATTCACCTCGTGGATCGACGGCGTCAACTATGTGTGGACACACCTTTAGACGCTCGAATTCCCTGTTTTTTTTTTTTTTTTTTTTTTTTTTTTTTTTTGGGGTTTTTTTAAGGGGGGAATTTACACTCTTTTGTTTTTTTTTCCCCAAACTGTTTCTTCTTCTCCTGCTTCATTGTTGCCTCTTCCTCCTCCTTTTCTCTTTTTTCTCCTTTGTTATTCTTGCCTCTACTTTTGCTGTTGTCTTTTTCTGTTTCTTCTTCTACTTCTCCCTGTTTTGTTCTCACTCTCATTCCTGTTATCTCTTGTCATTAGTTTTATTATGGCGTTTGTGTTCTCACCACATCCTGCATAGTAAGAAAGAAAAGAAATGTAAGGATTGAAATATATAAATTAAATTACCCTATGAAACAATTGGGTAGGTATTGTTCATTTGAATTACATTATCCTATCCAATAAATGTGTATTGTGTATTTTAGGCATCTTTATGTTTTTGAATGCACCAGTTACTTATGGATCAAAGGGGTGACTGTCTGGTATCTGTGGACAATCGTGTGTTGTGTATTTGGATTACGTTATCCTATCCAATAAATGTGTATTGTGTATTTTAGACATCTTTATTTTTTTGAATGCACAAGTTACTTATGGATCAAAGGGGTGACTGTCTGGTATCTGTGGGCAATCGTGTGATACCGACTTTTCCTGGCCCCACTCAGTATAAACCCTGTAATATGAATAGTATGTCGCCGAATGGCATCCATTCGCCAACAGGCGAGAGGCTAAAACCCTCATCACTAAAGACCTTAAACCTCCATAGGTATAACAAGATTTAGAAAAATAGTAATAGAAAGTAAAAAAGTGTTTGGTAGTTATACAATAACGTTAAATCTCCATCAAACAAGATTTGGCAAAAAAAGTGTTTAAACTCCATCAAAGAAGATTTTGCATCTCAACGTTGCAGTTGCCTCACCGGTTTGTCCATCGTCTTCACAACTACACTACTGGTGACTCCGTTTATTCCGAATTTCAGAACACAAGACACCATATATGTATGTACATTTGGAACTTCTAAAACATATCCTGCTCGCATATTATTTTCCCCGAAATGAAAACGCTCGCAGCAATAGAATCCGAATTTTGTGACAATCGTGTGATACTGACTTTTCCTGGCCCCACTCAGCATAAACCCTGTAATATGAATAGTTTGTCGCCGAATGGCATCCATTCGCCAACAGGCGAGAGGCTAAAACCCCCATCACTAAAGACCTTAAACCTCCATAGGTATAACAAGATTTAGAAAAAAAAGCGTTTGGTAGTTATACAATAACGTTAAATCTCCATCAAACAAGATTTGCCAAAAAAAGTGTTCAAACTCCATCAAAGAAGATTTTGCATCTCAACGTTGCAGTTGCCTCAACGGTTTGTCCATCGTGTTCACAACTACACTACTGGTGACTCCGTTTATTCCGAATTTCAGAACACAAGACACTATATATACATACATACATTTGGAACTTCTAAAACATATCCTGCTCGCATATTATTTTCCCCGAAATGAAAACGCTCGCAGCAATAGAATCCGAATTTTGTGCATGGTTTGCGAGTTTCCTGCACATGTCATCAGGAAAATTTAAGTTTATTTTGTCTTGTTTTTTCTTCTTCCTCCTCCTCCTCCTCCTTCTCCTCGGTCTTCTTCTTTTTTGTTTTGCTCTTCTATTTCTAGCTATTCCATTTCCACACCTTCTGCCAGAGCAATGATATTGTCATCCACTCCGCTTCTATTTACTTCTTTGACTGTTTTCTCCGTGTGTACATTGTCTGCAGTGTTGTCAGTGTATCTCTTTCTTGTTGCCAACTTTCTCAGGAGAGATCTTCTATAAATTATTGTGTTGCTCTCTTCACGTTGGTATTATTGCAACTTTGTTCACATAAATTTTGTTTCCATGGTTTATTGTTTATCTAGTTTGTCTTCGCTGATATGTTACTTTAGTTTTCTCATTCTTGTGGGTTTTTTTGATAACAATGTAAGTAGATATGTAAGTATTTCAGCACGCTTTGTGTGTTTCTCCCATTGTGCCAAAGTAGGAAACTGGAAGATTTTATTGTTTAGGTAGGTATACCACTGTTCACTGTACAATCTGTACATACTACGAACATGGTTTTGCTGTCCCTTTTTTAAAAGAGTGCCACAATTGCCACATAATATGGCTCAGTGGTTGGACCTTATTGGAACAAAGTGAGGTCTATGTTTCAAGTTGTAGATTTGTCCTTTGTCTTCTTATTTCAACTTACCTAATTTTCTGTTGAACGGTTTATTCGTTTTTGATGAAATTTGGGAAAGAATTTCAGCTCACGAAGGAAAGTTTTCTGATTTTGCGACTGGTCCGGCTCTATGGGAGACTACTGTAGAGGGCTTTTCCAGTATTGAGATCTACATTTCATTAAACCATGCACGATTATTAAAAAATATTTTTATTTATTTCTTTAACTATTTTATCTATTAGGTACTATTATCTTACTGTGTCTCAAAAATAAGGCTATAACATTAGCCCTAATGTGGAACGAAAAAAAAAGTCATAAATATGCTATACCCATTGTCCCATCTTTATTGAGGCGTAAGGCCATGTTAGTCCCATTGGGACCTTCTGAAAGAGAGAGAGAGATTTTCCTACCCAAGTTATACGCAAGAATAGTTTCAAATACAAACAGTAAAAATATGCTAACATTTCTGTACAGCTATACGAAACATGTGAATTTACGCGCGGAAAAAAAGTAAAATTTTCCATAAAAAAAAGTATAGAATTTGTATGTAATTTATTTTCATGTATTATTTACTTTTCCTAAAAAGAAAGTAGGAAAAAACGTCATGTCAGTAATTTTCCATAAAAAAAGTATAGAATTTGTATGTAATTTATTTTCATGTATTATTTACTTTTCCTAAAAAGAAAGTAGGAAAAAACGTCATGTCAGTAGGATTTTTTTTTCATGCCTCAATTAATGCGAATGATGCTTAAAGTATACGAACGATATGCAAGTATATAAATATTATATACATATGTTACCAGCAAAGTATAAAAGTATATAATTCAGGCATTTTCTACGAATGTACATATATAAGGGAGGGAAATTTCCTATGTGGGAATTAAAAATTCCCAATTCAAACTCCAGTAGGTTCTAGGTACCGCTCAATTTTGTGCCGAGGGATTAATGTACGTTTTTACTTTTTTCCCTCTCTGAACAGCCTGAATCTGAAGCTGAACTTTATTTTTGACTGAAAAAATTTACCTCAGGAGGGGGGATGAATTTTTCTCCCCTCGAAGTATGCAATTTTACTTCGAAATTGTTAGTTTTTGTTTCTCTCTCTCTCTCTCTCTCTCTCGAATGTACATATAGGTAGGTACGAGTATAAGGGAGGGAAATTTCCTATGTGGGAATTAAAAATTCCCAATTCAAACTCCAGTAGGTTCTAGGTACCCCTCAATTTTGTGCCGAGGGATTAATGTACGTTTTTTCCCTCTCTGAACAGCCTGAATCTGAAGCTGAACTTTATTTTTGGCTGAAAAAATTTACCTCATGAGGGGGGATGAATTTTTCTCCCCTCGAAGTATGCAATTTTACTTCGAAATTGTTAGTTTTTGTTTCTCTCTCTCTCTCTCTCTCTCTCTCTCTCTCTCTCTCTCTCTCTCTATTAGGAATAGGAGGAGGAGAAGGAGGAAAAAGCGGGATTGGTTACAGAGGGAAATGCACGAAAAAGTGGAAAACTTGATAGATACCATCGTAAATAAGTTGATGGAACTTTCAATCATAAAAATAATAGAAGAATTCGGATGAACACCTGAGTACCTCGAAGGAAAATGAAATAAAATATTTCTTCCTTGAATAAACTCGAATAATATTCATGATTTTAAAGTTACTGTCGAAGAACTACCTGAAGGTCAAACTACACCTTGCTTACTCCATTTTTTTTTTCTTGAAAATTATTACATTTAAATCTGAAATTTTTATCATACCTATCTGTAGTGCAGAACCTGTAAAGTTCTGAGATTCAGGTACGCACAGAAAACCACAAAAAAAAAAAAAAAAAAAAAAAGAACACCTGAGTACCTCGAAGGAAAATGAAATAAAATATTTCTTCTTTGAATAAACTCAAATAATATTCATGATTTTAAAGTGTTTGTCGAAGAACTTCCTGAAGGTCAAATTACACCTTGCTTACTCCATTTTTTTCTTGAAAATTATTATATACATTTGAATTTGAATTTTTTATTATATCTGTAGTGCAGAACCTGTAAAGTTCTGAGATTCAGGTACGCACAGAAAAACACAAAAAATCAATCAAACAAAAAAAAAAACATTCAAAATGGGAGGGTTCAAAAACGGCACAATTTGGCAACGGCTCGGCTGAGCCTAAAATTCCTGTGGGAAACAACTCTTTACCTCGCTTTAATAACAACATAAACAAAGGTAATAAAACACACAAAAAATGAAATTGGGCCAAACACACACACACAAAGTTGAAGGGAAAAACGCAAGGTGGGAACGAGAGGACAGGGAAAAAAATAACGAGGTCGTTAAACACAGCACTAGACAAAACAATAAACTTTAAAGACTCTATTATTATTATCATCATCATCTTTTATTATTTTTTTTTTTTTTTAGAAAGAAAATAGCTTAAAAACCAGACTCATGTTCAACCTCCAGACCAGGCAGACCCCCCGGTTGATTACAAAGTCTCAGCCAAACAGTCCACCCAGTCCGGGAATCAAACCCAAGAAGGCCAGAACTTAGTCCGTAGTCCCAACCATTATTGACTGCACGACCCCCATTATGATAAAATCCTTAGGATAAAATCCACCTCGGCCCGGGATTGAACCCTCGACCTAGCCATTACGACGGGCCACTCTCCAAGCTAGCGGGGCTACTCGATGAATAAATTAATTTCAAATTAATTTCCCAGCTGAGTTCTGTCTTAAGGAATGCAATGGGAAATGAAAATGCAATAGCAGTTCTGTACCTGAAACATACTTGAGCTCTCTGGTGGAAGCTGAAAGCTGACTTCTGAGTACTCTTCAGCTGAGCAGCATTCCTTCTGTTTTAAATTTCTTCCTTCTGTTCTAAGGGCTACTCTCCAAGCTAGCGGGGCTACCCGATGCATAAATTAATTTCAAATTAATTTCCCAGCTGAGTTCTGTGTTAAGGAATGCAATGGGAAATGAAAATGCAATAGCAGTTCTGTACCTGAAACATACTTGAGCTCTCTCTGGTGGAAGCTGAAAGCTGACTTCTGAGTACTCTTCAGCTGAGCAGCATTCCTTCTGTTTTAAATTTCTTCCTTCTGTTCTAAATTTTTGTTCTAAATTTCCACGAGGACTAATAAAAGTTGAAACGAAACTCAATTAACTTGCACGTGGTACGGCATCAAGTGAAAAGAAAAGTGCTGAAACACATTTAAGGAGCCCCCATTAGCAGTTTCCACGTAGGGGGAAAAAACTCAAAGGCGCGTTAGGTAGAAACCATAAATTTGGTGTGTTCAAGTTTTCATTTTGTACATTTTTGGCGTTTCTCAAGTGTTTTTCTCATTTGGCATTTTTTTTTTTTTTATTTATAAGAAGAACCTGTCAGGTATTTAACGTGGATGAATTTAAGGGTGAATTATTTTCTTAATTAAATACAGGAGGTAGGATCAGGAAAGTCGTGTGATGTTCACACCAGATTTTTTGAAGAGGCTTGATAGATCGAACTGCCGCTGCTAAGGTCTAATCGTCTCAAAAGCAAAGAGAGAAGGAGGACAGGTTAGGAGAAAGCCAGCCGTTTCGAGAGCGAACCTTAGGATAAAATCCACCTCGGGCCGGGATTGAACCCTTGACCTCGCCATTACGACGGGCTACTCTCCAAGCTAGCGGGGCTACCCGATGAATAAATTAATTTCAAATTAATTTCCCAGCTGAGTTCTGTGTTAAAGAATGCAATGGGAAATGAAAATCTAATAGCAGTTCTGTACCTGAAACATACTTGAGCTCTCTCTGACAGAAGCTGGAAGCTGAGTTCTGAGTACTCTTCAGCCGAGCAACATTCCTTCTGTTCTAAATTTTTGTTCTAAATTTCCACGAGGACTAATAAAAGTTGAAACGAAACTCAATTAACTTGCACGTGGTACGGCATCAAGTGAAAAGAAAAGTGCTGAAACACATTTAAGGAGCCCCCATTAGCAGTTTCCACGTAGGGGGAAAAAACTCAAAGGCGCGTTAGGTAGAAACCATAAATTTGGTGTGTTCAAGTTTTCATTTTGTACATTTTTGGCGTTTCTCAAGTGTTTTTCTCATTTGGCATTTTTTTTTTTATTTATAAGAAGAACCTGTCAGGTATGAGGAGCCCCCATTAGCAGTTTCCACGTAGGGAGGAAAAACTCAAAGGCGCGTTAGGTAGAAACCATAAATTTGGTGAGTTGAAAATTTTCATTTTGTACATTTTTGGCGTTTCTCAAGTGTTTTTCTCATTTGGCATTTTTTTTTTTATTTATAAGAAGAACCTGTCAGGTATTTAACGTGGATGAATTTAAGGGTGAATTATTTTCTTAATTAAATACAGGAGGAAGGAAATTCATACTGTGAGTTTATTAAGTAGGTAGGGGGCAAGCAGGTATATTCCTACACTATCATCAAGATTAGGTTTGATTTTTTTTTCACCCACGAATGAATCACCGAGCTACCTGTTTTAGAAAAAAAGGGTGAGCAAATGGAAGCGTTGATGAGCGCTTTATGGTTTTCTTACTCTAATTTCTTATTAAAAACAACTCTAATTTCTTAGATTCATTCTGTGAGTTTATTAAGTAGGTAGGGGGCAAGCAGGTACATTCCTACACTATCATCAAGATTAGGTTCGATTTTTTTTCACCCACGAATAAAACACCGAGCTACCTGTTTCAGAAAAAAAAGGGTGAGCAAATGGAAGCGTTGATGAGCGCTTTATGGTTTTCTTACTCTAATTTCTTATTAAAAACAACTCTAATTTCTTACAATATCTCTAATTTCTTATTAACAATAAAGCAGGATAATATCCTGTTTTTTAATAGTCATCTAATTAGGGTGTAAGGATTGCACCTAATTCCTAACGATATGCATGAGCTAGATTCCATAACCAATTATCTACTGGACCTAAACCTGAGGAGTGAGGAAGCTTGAGAAATATGATGGATTAATTTCCATATAGGGTGACAAAATGGTTATGATTAACCAACCTCACTGATGTCGTAGTGAACACGTTGGATCTGGTTGTTTCGAGTCCGCGTCAAGTCATGAAATTTATCCAGGTGTACTAGTTGTGACATTCCAATGAATTTGTTGGTCCGTTTAGCTTTCATTTGCATTTTGTACAGAAGTGCACTTTATCCAACCGGACCGCAATCTTACTGGAAGCCAGTGGTGGTTATGTCTGGATTACGCCAGGTCACATTATCTGAACTTGTGACATATTGTCCACACCCATCTAAAGAAGCACTAGTCTGAGCATCAAAAGTACCCTCCCTCCAAAGAATTTGAAAAAATTGTGAAGTTTCATGATAACTTGTGCAGTTATGCCTGGACCGCGGTCTGTCAGAGTTAGTGGCTTGTGAAACATCCTATACCCAGGGTGTTTCATCGGCGTAAATTGCCGTGACCGGAAACGGTAATTCACGTCATAATGAGAGGTGGCTAATTTACCAGAGGTGAGCTCTCAGTGCAACACCTTGGAAGAGTTGCACTGTGTCTAATTCAGTTACGCTCTTCATTGGCCAAATTAGGGCCAATTAATTAGAGTTAGGTGTAGACTTGTAGAATCTGGATACAGTGAGGTGTCATAAAGTGTCATTTCTTTGATATTGTATCTCCTTTGGTCTTGGACTTTTTATTCACTCTTGTAGAGTCTTTGAATAAAACCACACTTGAGAAGGAACCTATGCAATATTACTTTCTTTTTATAGTAGGGTTGACCTAGGAGGCACTTATCTTGAGGTATCTGGAATCTGGATACAGTGAGGTGTCATAAAGTGTCATTTCTTTGACATTGTATCTCCTTTGGTCTTGGACTTTTTATTCACTCTTGTTGAATCTTTGAATATAACCACACTTGAGAAGGAACCTATGCAATATTACTTTCTTTTTATAGTAGGGTTGACCTAGGAGGCACTTATCTTGAGAGAATGTCTTTACTCTTGTTGAATCTTTGAATAAAACCACACTTGAGAAGGAACCTATGCAATATTACTTTCTTTTTATAGTAGGGTTGACCTAGGAGGCACTTATCTTGGGAGAATGTCTTTCGAAAAATCGAGAATTCCTACTGGTATACTCGGTAAAATTAAAGCAGGATTTACAATCTCATGCTAAAGTGTTTTTGCGAAACTCTAGGCGTTCTCGGAAGCTCACAGGTTTACAAACACCAGTAGATAGTAGATTGTAGACCTGGAGTCAGTAGACTGGAAGAAAAATAGGACATTATTCTAGGAATCTAGGACAACTAGAGAAACGAGATCTTCTCCTGAATGTCCTTGGACAGTATTAAATTTCCTGGTAAATATGGCGAAGACCAAAGAAAAGAGTAATATAAAATTAAATAATAATAATAAATAAATAAAAAAAAAATAAAGAATGTCTTTCGAAAAATCGAGAATTCCTACTGGTCTACTGGTAAAATTAAAGCAGGATCTAGGTGGGTACAATGTTAAAGTGTTTTTGCGAAACTCTAGACTCTAGGCATTGGCATTCTTGAAAGCTCTGAGTTTTACAAACACCAGTAGATTGTAGACGTGGGTCAGTAGATTGGAATAGGGAATTATTCCAGGAATCTAGGAGAACTAGGGATGGGTCAGTGGACTTGAATTAAAATAAGGTATTATTCCACAAATCTAGAACAACTAGAGAAACAAGATTTTCTCCTCAATGTCCTTAGACAGTATTAAATTTCCTGGTAAAATGGGGCAAAGACCAAGATAAAAAATATTATAATAATTATACAAATAATCTAGGTGGGTACAATGTTAAAGTGTTTTTGCGAAACTCTAGGCTTTGGCATTCTCGGAAGCTCTGAGTTTTACAAACACCAGTAGATTGTAGCCGTGGGTCAGTAGACTGGAATAGGGAATTATTCCAAGAATCTAGGAGAACTAGGGATGGGTCAGTGGACTTGAATTAAAATAGGGCATTATTCTACGAATCTAGAACAACTAGAGAAACAAGATTTTCTCCTCAATGTCCTTAGACAGTATTAAATTTCCTGGTAAAATGGGGCGAAGACCAAGATAAAAAATATAATAATAATTATACAAATAAATGAATAAACTAACTACATCTAAGGAAACAACATTTCTAGTTCAAAGCAAAACATTAAATTTTACCTTGTTTGCGGGTGAGAGCGTTTGGCAAAAGGAATAATTTCCAGTGAAAATCAAACAAGCAGAAGTAAATAATTTGTACCTAAAAAGAGAAGAGAAAACATGTACCATTTCCACATGGTGTCACTTGGGATTTTTAGCACCCAAATAAAATGCGAAATTTAGCACCTTGCACCCTATGGCAGTGGTGTGGTTGAAAAATGAAGCAAGATTTGGTGAAAGAAAACTATGCAGACAGATAAAAATACGAAATTGAAGGGGAGGCTGAAAAAGACAAAGAAAAAGAAAGGAAAAGAAGCTGTCCATATTGATTTTTTAGAGGTTTGATAGGAAAATACTAAGATCTCATCGTCCCGAAAGGGAAGAGAGATGAAAGATAGGATAGCAAAAAGCCAGCCGTTCTTAGAATGAACCTTATCTGTTTAGGATAATATCCCGGGCGGGAATTGATCCCGCGACCTAGCACTTGGTGTCACATGGGTTTTTTTAGCACCCGAATAAAATGCGAAATTTAGCACCTTGCACCCTATGGTAGTGGTGTGGTTGAAAAATGAAGCAAGATTTGGTGAAAGAAAACTATGCAGACAGATAAAAATACGAAATTGAAGAGGAGGCTGAAAAAGACAAAGAAAAAGAAGCTGTCCATATAGATTTTTTAGAGGTTTCATAGGAAAATGCTATTTCCAATTTCCAGTGAAAATCAATTTTTTTATTTCCAGTGGAAACAAATTTTTTAGAGGTTTCATAGGAAGATCTCATCATCCCTAAAGGGAAGAGAGAAGAAAGACAGGATAGCAAAAAGCCAGCCGTTCTTAGAACGAACCTTATCTGTCAAGGATAATATCCACCCCGGGCGGGAATTGATCCCGCAACCTAGCACTTACCTACGAGGCAGACGCGCTACTTTCCAAGCTAACTGGGCTGGCACTTGGCATGAAAGGGGAAATGGGATATTTGGTCGAAACTATGTCGTTTTGGCAATCTGTCTGTGAATTCCGGTGATGGGTCCTTTCTCCCTTCTTTCGTTCGTCAAGGTTCTCATCAGGTAGATTCACACGCCTGGGGCGGGATGCTTGTTGAAGAAAATCAGCTCTTTCAACTCTCAACTTGAAAATGTTCCACCTCGAATCTACTTAGACTTGTCAAAAGCTTTTAATTCTCTCGAAAAAAACTGTCTCCGCCCGTTCTTTCTAAAAAGTTTTTTGATGTTCAACTTACTTGAAATAACTTTTATGTGCTCTCTTTTTTATTTATTTTTCCTCCGACTGTAAACAGAATCTTGCACATTCAGTTCAAACAGAACTTTGACTTTTAAATTTCTCCCAAGGATGCGAACCTTCTTCCTGCTTTAGAACTTTCAACCCCTTGGAAGGAGAATGAAATGCGCGTCTATAAATTGTCAAGTGAGACAAGAGAGTGTTTCTTGTGCCCGTTTACGAGATTCTGGAGTAGTTCCTTTGATTCTTTGAGCTTGTGGACGATGGTTTTGTGGGCTATTTGTATTGTATTCATTTCTAGGAAGTTTTAATAAGACAATTTCATTTGTTTGAAACAGTCTACCTAATTGCTTTTCGTCTCTTCATATCACTTTTCTCCCTCTCTCTCTCCCTCTTTATCTCTCTCTCTCTCTCTCTCTCTCTCTCTTTACATAGCATCAGAGCTGGTTTCGTCATAAACTTGGAATGTTGATTGAGAATAAGCCAAGTCAGCACTTATGTTGACAAGACTTACAACTTGGCTTTTCTTGGAGCTTTCTCTTACTTTCTCCGTATCATTCTTCTCACTTTATTACTCTCCGTCTCTCTCTCTCCCCCCCCTCTTTATCTCTCTCTCCCTCTCTATCTATTATGTCCCTCACTCTCCTTCGCTCTCTCTCCTGAGTTTTTCTCCATAATGATATTATAATTAACTATCTGTCGTGTTTCTGGTTGGTTGAGCGGCTTCATAAATTAACAGCCATAGTAGGTAAACATTGGATTTTAAGATTATTGAGATATTGGAAAAATCCTACAATGCTGCAGTGAGCACCAAAGTTGTGACATAATAACAGGAAGGAGAATGAAATGCGCGTCTATAAATTGTCAAGTGAGACAAGAGAGTGTTTCTTGTGCCCGTTTACGAGATTCTGGAGTAGTTCCTTTGATTCTTTGAGCTTGTGGTGTACTACATAATATCTGGTTTGTTATAGCTAATGCTGATAGGTGCCTACTGGATTATTTGTTGGGTTCATTTGGTCGGAGTTTATATAAGAGGGCTATTTTTAGCTAAATTCCCCCTATTCAATATTTTAATGACTGCAAAATTTACTAATGTACCATGTACCTACATATACCTAGTTAAGTACGAATACATATAACTTGCATAACATTTTATATATTATGTACATATATTATATATGCAGTGCATGTTAACAAAATGTTCGGTGAAGTACATATTGAAACTTCAGCTTTTTGTAGCTTTTTCTACCTAGACCTGACTTTTCCCCCCCTCAATATGTTAACAAAATGTTCGGTGAAGTACATATTGAAACTTCAGCTTTTTGTAGCTTTTTCTACCTAGACCTGACTTTCCCCCCCTCAATGTCTGATTTATCGTTCAAACGAGTGATGTTTCCACGTCCATAAAAACTCCTGACGTACCAAAATCCCCAGCGATCCGTAAAAGTTTTCAAAACTAATTAAAATGTTGTGCCCCCCCTCAATGTCTGATTTATCGTTCAAAACGGGTGATGTTTCCACGTCCATAAAAACTCCTGACGTACCAAAATCCCCAGCGATCCGTAAAAGTTTTCAAAACTAATTAAAATGTTGTGCTTTTTTGTTGCCAGGTATGTTTTAATGATAAAAGTCGGAAAACTTTTGGCTGATTCTATTAACAAGCTGCTGATGTTGGGAAACTTTTTTGCTGATGGTAAGTGCTGAGGCAACTCTCGTTTATTCTAACCATGAGGATTTTTTCTCCTGTCCTTGTCTTTGTCCTCTGATAATCTGGATTTTTGTTATTTGGACGGAGGAAAATTAATTGGTTCATTTTATTACTTTGAGTGCAAGGAATAGACTTGTTTCTACCTTGTGCATTATAATGTGGTTTGTATTCATTTCTAGGAAGTTTTAATAAGACAATTTTATTTGTTTGAACAGTCTACCTAATTGCTTTTCGTCTCTTCATATCACTCTTCTCTCTCTCTCTCTCTCTCTCTCTCTTCTCTCTCCTCTCTCTCTCTCTCTCTCTCTCTCTCTCTCTCTCTCTCTCTCTCTCTCTCTCTCTCTCTAGATAGCATCAGAGCTGGTTGCGTCATAAACTTGGAATGTTGATTGAGAATAAGCCAAGTCAGCACTTATGTTGACAAGACTTACAAATTGGCTTTTCTTGGAACTTTCTCTTACATTCTCCGTATCATTCTTCTCACTTTATTACTTTCCGTCTCTCCGCCTCTCTCTCCCCCCCCCTCTTTATCTCTCTCTCCCTCTCTCTTTCTCTCTATCTATTATGTCCCTCACTCTCCTTCTCTCTCTCTCTCTCTCTCTCTCTCTCCTGAGTTTTTCTCCATAATAATATTATAATTAACTATCTGTCGTGTTTCTGGTTGGTTGAGCGGCTTCATAAATTAACAGTTTCCCTGAGATAAAATATTGTGCTATCCTCGTCATCAGTGCGGAGGAAAGCATGTTCTTTTTTTTTTTAGGAAGTGAGGTCTATTTTTGAACGACGATTTCAATTAGACTGACAAAGTCTGTTTAATTGTTTTACCGTGATGACAAGATGGCCTCTGAATTGTCCTCTAGATTACTTTAGATACCTACTCTTTTTGAGTGAGTATCAAGTATCAACAATCTCTTTTGCTTCTTCATCTTCTCCTTCTTCATTTGCTTCTTCTCTCTTTTAATTAACGTACAAACTGAGTTTTGAGTTTTAACTCGGCAAATATTCAATTGGATTGTCAGTCTGTTTGTTTTTTACCACAAGGACAAGATGACCTCTGAATTGTCCTCTAGATGTGTGTCTTTTGGAGGAAGTATCATCGAGTCTATCAAGTATCAAATAAGCTCTTTTGCTTCTTTATCTTCTCTTTCTTCATTTGCTTCTTCTCCCTTTTAATTGAATTTTGTTCAAATTCCTATTCTTTTTCTCAACTTTTCATGTTTAGTCTTCTAAGGTTCTTTTAATTGATTTTTTCAATTTCCTATTCTTTTTCTCAACTTTTCATGTTTAGTCTTCTAAGGCCCTCACTTTTCTAGCTCTCTTCTGAACTCTGAACCATCTCTTTTGTAGCTCTCCTCATGTCTTCATCTCATGCCACCTTTCACATTTCCTCCCTTTTCATCAATTCCAATGATCTTGTTTTCCTCATTTCTACGATTGTTTTCCCTTTCTCGCACGACACTGCTGATTATCATGTTATGAGCTTTCCGAATACTTTCCATACTTCCTTTTAATTGAATTTTGTTCAAATTCCTATTCTTTTTCTCAACTTTTCATGTTTAGTCTTCTAAGGTCCTCACTTTTCTAGCTCTCTTCTGAACTCTGATCCATCTCTTTTGTAGCTCTCCTCATGTCTTCATCTCATTCCATCTTTCACATTTCCTCAATTCCAATGATCTCGTTTTCCTCATTTCTACGATTGTTTTCCCTTTCTCGCACGACACTGCTGATTATCATGTTATGAGCTTTCCGAATACTTTCCATACTTCTCTCTCGTTGTCCTACTTCCAACTCTGTGCTACTTCACACACACCACACACCTACTTCTTCTTTTCTGCTTCGTTCTTACATTTTTCGTTCTTTGTGAATTCGCATAATTTTTCCTTTCGGATCCACTAGTTCGGTTTGTTTCTCCGCAGCATTGTGTTGAAGGTAGCTGTAAAGTAAAACTGCTTTCCCCGTTTGTAGTCTGGATTGGTGATTCTAATTTTTTTTTATTTGTAATCTGGTTAAAACACCCATATAGGTTCTACCAAATAGTAGTAGAACCTGTGTTCCCGTCTTCCTCATTTCTACGATTGTTTTCCCTTTCTCGCACGACACTGCTGATTATCATGTTATGAGCTTTCCATACTTCTCTCTCGTTGTCCTACTTCCAACTCTGTGCTACTTCACACACACACCTACTTCTTCTTTTCTGCTTCGTTCTTACATTTTCGTTCTTTGTGAATTCGCATAATTTTTCCTTTCGGATCCACTAGTTCCATTTGTTTCTCCGCAGCATTGTGTTGAAGGTAGCTGTAAAGTAAAACTGCTTTCCCCGTTTGTAGTCTGGATTGGTGATATGATTTCAGAATTTGACATCTAGGAAGGATCCTGTTACACTTCTACTTGGTTGAGCAATAGCGCATTGCCACCAATCACCTGTTTTAGATCAGCCAACTACCTTTATTTCCAACTGAATCCTTGGAAATCTTATGGTCCACACAGATTGTATCTTGCAAAACTCCAGAGAATTATTCTAATTTTATCGTATCTTGTAAAGCTTTTCTCTCATGCGTACCACGTCCATACCTCTCCTTCTTACTTCAACATTCTCGCCACAATCTTCTTTCCTTTGTAGATAACTCTGGGGGAGAAGTATGGTTCCTTGGGTGAGACCTTTACAAATCCACTCCTCCTATACCTGTATCTAATCTGTATCCCATAATACTAGATCTGTATACACATACCGTGTTAACAATGTTAGTTATTTTGCTTAATAATTCCCCCCTCCCTCTATTTAGAAGACGGTTTTTCTACATTGTCAAAAGCTTTGTGCAGGTCTTTGGAGCTGTGTGGGGTTTTTCCTTTCTCCCCGAAAAACGTCATCCCGAAGAATTATTTATTGCTTGGGAAAACTCTTAGTTTTTATTTATTATTTGTGTACTTTCTCGTGTACATTATTTTGTACTACAATACAGTAGAGGGTAAGGTATCCTGAAGTTATACGACTGTAGAGTTGTAGAGAAAGTTATACGACTATAGAGTTGTACAGAGAATGAATGTTCTGAGAAATTATGAAGTTTTGTTCATTGTGAGGATGGTGTTAGCTGCTCAACTGCTTATTTGTGCCAAGGCAGGTATATCAGAAAACTTTATTCAAATGAAAAACACAAACACACATTCAAAGGACTCGCCGAAAAAGTTTCCCCGAAAACTTGAACGTTTGTGACGAAGTTAAATAAACTCAAAATAACTCGCATATGAGCTTGAAAGTCAAAGGAAATGAGAACCACATACTCAAACACAGGAGGAACAACACACAGGCTGTTCAAACAAAGTGGAAATTAGAATGCTGAACTTGCTGAAGGAGATGCTAAAACAACAGTTGAACAGTTTTTGCAAGAAATAATAGGTAGGTACCTAAGGTTGCTCGGATGCTCAGATATGAGTTGATGTTTTGTCATCTCCACTAATAATACCGTAAGTTGGAGCTAACATTCCCAAATTTCAAGTTTAGTTTTCCCAATATTCAAGTTTAGTGGAACAAGTTCTTCAAGTTGAAACTTTGCCCAACTTGGGACAATTTTGTACCTTGAAAACAACAGTGTCCCATGTTTGAAAATAGTGAAAAGAAGATTGTCTTCACGGAACAATGATGTTCCAGGACTGAGGATCGATTCCCATTGGCGTCATGAAAATTTAGTACCTATCATTTCGCGGTGGTCATTTGTAAAAGTTTTCCTTCGACATATTAAAAAGTTCTAGCTCCCATGGCGTAGTGGTCACTGCGCTCGCCTTGCACGCGGGAGATCCGGGTTCGATTCCCGGCGGGGTCAAGAAATTTGTATCATAATAGTAAAGTTGACAATATCAATATCTACTAAAATAATCATACAAATTCACCTACTCAAATATAGGTACATATTTATTGCGCACTCTTTCTCTCTCTCTCTCTCTCTCTCTCTCTCTCTCTCTTCTTTCTTTCTCTCTCTCTCTCCCTTCCTCCCTCTCTTTCTCTCGAGATGTCTTGGAAATTTCTCATCTATTTTGTAAGGAAGTGTTTTCCTGAAGGTACATATTTATTGCGCACTCTTTCTCTCTCTCTCTCTCTCTCTCTTTTCTCTCTCTCTTCTTTCTTTCTCTCTCTCTCTCTCCCTTCCTCCCTCTCTTTCTCTCGAGATGTCTTGGAAATTTCTCATCTATTTTGTAAGGAAGTGTTTTCCTGAAGCCTCGCGTGAATGTGGAAGACAAAAGAGAAAAAGCTTCATTTGCATATTTATTGTCTTTTGTTTTAGAAGGTAGTTTTCATCTTGTTCTTTCCTGAGTGAGATGAACTTGGTGTGATAACAAGAGACTTGATAACAAATTAAACTTGATAGCAGGAATACCTAAGAGTTAATTTAACAAGAGAAGTTGAAAACAAATCAAACTTGATAGCGGGAATACCTAAGAGTCAATTTAACAAGGGAAGAGTTGATAACAAATTAAACTTGATAGCAGGAAAACCTAAGAGTTAATTTAACAAGAGAAAGAGTTGATAACAAATTAAACTTTATAGCAGGAATACCTACGAGTTAATTTAACAAGGAGCAGAGTTGATAACAAATTAATGTTGATACAGCCGAGAATAACCAAGAGTTGATAACAAGGTAAGAATTTTATCTATAACAAGGAGAGAGTTGACACAGTAATATTATGATCTGATTACAAAGATACGATTTCAGAGTTGATAACAAAAGTTGATCACTTGGAGGGTTGATCCATCAAGCTAATCAGTAATTACTACATCACTGAGGCTGTTATTCTGTTTCATTGCCTACCAGCCCTTTTATAGTGGCATACAGTGCCAAAACACAAAAAATCCTACAAAAAAAGTTAGTGTCAGGGACACTGCTTAAATATATGCCTACGTAAACAACCCAGCACAACATGAGGCGAAAACTTGTAATATACTCCTTTGCCAAGGCAGGTATATCAGAAAACTTTATTCAAATGAAAAACACAAACACACATTCAAAGGACTCGCCGAAAAAGTTTCCCCGAAAACTTGAACGTTTGTGACGAAGTTAAATAAACTCAAAATAACTCGCATATGAGCTTGAAAGTCAAAGGAAATGAGAACCACATACTCAAACACAGGAGGAACAACACACAGGCTGTTCAAACAAAGTGGAAATTAGAATGCTGAACTTGCTGAAGGAGATGCTAAAACAACAGTTGAACAGTTTTTGCAAGAAATACTACCTTTGCTCAGATATGAGTTGACGTTTTGTCATCTCCACTAATAATACCGTAAGTTGGAGCTAACATTCCCAAATTTCAAGTTTAGATTTCCCAATATTCAAGTTTAGTGAAACAAGTTCTTCAAGTTGAAACTTTCCCTAGCTTGGGACAATTTTGTACCTTGAAAACAACAGTGTCCCATGTTTGAAAATAGTCAAAAGAAGATTGTCTTCAGGGAACAATGATGTTCCAGGACTGAGGATCGATTCCCATTGGCGTCATGAAAATTTAGTACCTATCAGTTCGCGGTGGTCATTTGTAAAAGTTTTCCTTCGACATATTAAAAAGTTCACACCTTGTTTTACATGTAAAGTAAGAAGTACTCAAACATAGGAGGAACAACACACAGGTTGTTCAAACAAAGTGGAAATTAGAATGCTGAACTTGCTGAAGAGATGCTAAAACAACAGTTGAACAGTTTCTGCAAGAAATAATACCTAAGGTTGCTCGGATGCTCAGATATGAGTTGACGTTTTATCATCTCCACTAATAATACTGTGAGTTGGAGCTAACATTCCCAAATTTCAAGTTTAGATTTCCCAATATAACCAATATTCAAGTTTAGTGAAACAAGTTCTTCAAGTTGAAACTTTCCCTGCTTGGGACAATTTTGTACCTTGAAAACAACAGTGTCCCATGTTTGAAAATAGTGAAAAGAAGATTGTCTTCAAGGAACAATGATGTTCCAGGACTGAGGATCGATTCCCATTGGCGTCATGAAAATTTAGTACCTATCATTTTGCGGTGGTCATTTGTAGAAGTTTTCCTTCGACATATTAAAAAGTTCACACCTTGTTTTACATGTAAAGTAAGAAGCAATCTACCTGCGAGTCAGACATTCCAAGGAATATCTGCTTTTCACTGAACCAACACTTATTGACCTAAAAAACAAAGGAAGTAAAATTGAAAATAACAAAGGAATTCTTCTCCGGTTCGCTGAAAAAACCTCGGATTGGGTTTTCTTTTTTTTTTAATAAGTTTAATAAGAAAGAAAAAAGAAAATATTGGAATTTTTCAATGGAAGGAAAAATGAAAATTATGTTCGAATTTTCCAATGATTATAAATAATATTGTTGGGAAACAAGAACGCGTGAAAAACAGCAAACAAAAGAGGAAAAAACTAAAAGTTCCGGAACCTCTCCAATTTAATGTTTAATTTAATGTTTACCGAATTTAAAGTTTTTTTTACGTTTTTTAGTCCGTCCTTCCTTTATTAAATTACAATAGTAATAATAAAAGGTATAGTGGACGGACTATTGTATTCGCTTCGGTGTCGCGAAAAGGATCTACTTATTACAAATTTACAAGTTACCTACTAATATATCTATGAATCAAACTGTAGGTACATTATGTATCAATTTCTTTATTTGGTTTTAGGGATTTCTCTATTTGGGCCATTCTTGAATTCCTGATATGGACATTGTGTTAGAAATGTATACCTACATAATGCCTAACATAACTTAGAACTCTTAAAAGTGAAGAAAATATAAATAAAATCAAGAAGCACATCCGCTCTAAGCAACCCTGCTTGCAACTCTAAACAACCCTGATTGCAACTTTGCACCAAGATTCATCAACACATACGACACAGTATCTTGAGTAGCAACATAGATAATTACATAGATAGATATGTGAACAAGTACATACGAAAACCAAGATGCTGAATAGAGTTGTTGCTGATATACAATAACATAATATTGTATACAATAACACACATACAAGCACAACATATACACGTCAAGTTGTGGAAGTGACAAGTTTGAAGATAACATACAATGTAAAACTTGATGAAGACTCTACGTCAGGAGGTTTTGCGGAGAAGATAACAGTCAGGCTCTGGTTATCAGTAAGACAGTTGGTGTAAGCTGTAAGCTTGAAGAAATAAGGAGAGAGGGAATGGAAAGACCTATTTTGAATCATAGTAAGCTTGAAGAAGTAGGTATGTATGTAGGTAAGGAAGGCAGAGAATAGAGAAAGCCCTGGTGTAAGCTATAGTAAGCTTGAACAAATAGGTTAATAGACAGAAGGGAAGAGAAAGAGGTAGGTAAGTGAAGGAAAGACCTATTTTGAACAATAGTAAGCTTGAAGAAATAGGTATGTATGTGGGTAAGAAGTCAGAGAATAGAGAAAGCCTTGCCGTAAGCTAATATAGTAAGCTTGGTGATATAAGGAATAGAGAAAGCCCTGGTGTAAGCTATAGTAAGCTTGAACAAATAGGTTAATAGACAGAAGGGAAGAGAAAGAGGTAGGTAAGTGAAATATTTGTGGTAGAACCAAATGTCAGTCTCGAAAAAAAAAAAATCAGTCTGTTTAGCTGATCTATGGCAAATGCCCCAAGCAAACAAGTAATGCAAGTTATACCTATATAGCCAAACAAGCAATGCCAAAATACTTCCAAACACCGTTCCTGCAAATCTCGCCAAATACAAAACTGCCTACCTGTGAGAGTATTAGAACAAGAGCTTTCTTCACAATTTACGCCACATGCAGAGTGTATCTTCACAATTTACGCCACGAGAGTATTAGAACAAGAGCTTTCTTTACAATTTACGCCACATGGAACCTACTCCCAAACACCGTTCCTGATGCAAATCTCGCCAAATACAAAACTGCCTACCTGCGAGAGTATTAGAACAAGAGCTTTCTTTACAATTTACGCCACATGCAGACTGTAGAGTTGTAGACACTCCAAACCGTAGACACTGCAGAGAGTCTACCGAAAGTGTAGACATCACTGACAAGCTACAAGTAGAGAGAAGGCGGTTTAGTGAATAGGAATGAGACAATTGGTAAGTACTCGTAGGTATTGTGCTTACCTACAACCTACATAGTTACTTACCTACTTAATTATTTAGTTGTATTTTATTACCAACTCTTCTTCTTTTACTTGGCCTTCTCCCACTCTAGTGGGGTCGACATTTCGTGTTTGTGTTTTCCAAGCTGCTCGGTTCTGGGCAAGGCTGCAATCCAAATTTTTCTTCTTGAAATCTTCTTTGATTCCACCAAGGAGATGTGAATCTTTTTTGATTCCACCAACTAGATATGGATTTCAACTTCAACACCCTGGAGAAGGCAAACTATAGGAAGTACCTAGGCACATACCAATGGTACAAATGTCTTACATTATTATTACAAATAAATTTTATACATAATTTTATACATTACATTATTATCAATTTATAACTATACATACCTACGTACATAACTATCATACCTAACTATCAATTTATAAATGCCTAATGAACTCAGGTGTACATAAAACTGTCCCCGGACAGAAAGATCCGTGTAATGAAATAGTAAACTATAGTAAGCTTGAAGAAGTAGGTACATAGGTAAGAAGGCAGAGAATAGAGAAATTCATTTTGTCATATTTGATCCTTAGAATAAGCATAGATAGAAGGAAGAATAAAATGTATAATGTAAATTTAAAAAAATAAATAAAGTCATATATTCAGATCAAATCAAATCAAACCTAGGTACATACATAATTACCAATGGTACAAATGTCTTACATCATTATTACAAATAAATTTTATACATTACATTACATAATTATCAATTTATAACTACATACCTACGTACTCGTACATAACTATATCAATTTATAAATGCCTAATGAACTCAGGTGTACATAAAACTGTCCCCGGACATCTTGCTCCGTGTAATATGAGAATTCTACGCGGGACATCGTTTATAGGCAGCCGGCAGCTAATAGTAGCCGCTTGCTCTAATGAAAAAATTAAATAAATAAGAAATAAATTTCAAAAAAATGAAGAGAAAAAAAAAGTAAAAAAAAAAAAAATCCCAAGCCCGGTTTGGTCGCACCAGGGGGCCGCCTAATTATGCCGCATTATGCCGCGTAAAGTCTCATTTAGGAGACTGGCTGCGGCCATTAGGAAAGTTCAGGTTGTTTGGAGATTTTATTTATTTTTTATTTTTTAGCGGATAACTTTATCTCTGGTCCTAGCTGTCTGGTTATATTAGAAGTTATGCCGAATGGCACACATAAAAGTGCAGAATATTAGTTTTTTTTAGCTTTTTTTAATTTTTTGAGCTTTTTTTATTATTACTTATGTAGATTCGTATAAGTTTAACAATCAGTCCCAAGTTTTCAAAAGATCCCTCTCAATGAAAACAACCAAGTTTTAGCAACATCATCAAAGTTGGAAGTTTTTTTTTTTTTTTTTTTTAAGAGGTTTGATAGAGGGAACTGTAACTGCTAGGGTCTTATCGTCCCGAAATCGAAGAGATAATGAAGACAGGATAGAAGGAAAGCCAGCCGTTCCGAGAACGAACATTACCCCATCAGGATAAAATCCACGCCGAGCGGGAATCAAACGCACGGCCTAGCGCTTACAAGGCAGACGCGCCACCAACCAAGTTAACTAGGCTGGCTAAAGTTGGAAGTTTTCTCGAAAGCTCACCAAATATTACCACCAGTTGTATGTCGAATCTCAATTGTCTTTTTAATTTTAATTAATGAAGATTCTTAATTAAATAATTATTTCTCGATAATTATTTTAGTTTTATTTTAATGAAACCAATAAAGTTGAAAATTTGAATCTAAAAATAAATCCGAGCTGCTCTTCAATGCACGTGCTCGCGAGTTGCACAGAGATAAAATATATTTTCTAGGTATCGATTGTTTGAAATGCACCTGTGGGTAATATGTATGTACGTATTTTGCTAGGTAAGGTATCTGGCTAATCTGGCGCTTTTTATGTATTCTAGCTATTTCTCATTCTGAACGGATAAGTTTCGTTCTCGGAACGGCTGGCTTCTGGCTTTCTCCTCTCCTGTATCCCTTCTCTCTTCGCTTTCGGGATGATTAAGACCCTAGCAGTAATTTCCTCTATAAAAACTCTTTAAAAAAAAAAAAAAAAAAAAAAAAAAA
>NW_007379826.1:0-4088 GCF_000475195.1 Diaphorina citri
TTTAGGGCGTGAAATTTAAAACAATAAACAAAAATTCTCACTCCCCTTTTTAGCTTCTCAAGTAAAATAATAGTGTGATTAGTGTGACTCAGAGCCACGTTGTGATTTATCTGAGATTTCAGAACCTTTTTTTTCTGAAATTGAATTGCTTTTACGGGGCTCGCTGTCCCATTTTTGGCCCGTATGGTCACTTAGGTCACCCATTCAGATATACCTATCACGCTCGACGTTTCTGAAACGGATGGAATTCATGAAGGTCGATATGACCTCAGAAACAAGCACGACCAATTTATTCAAGTAGGTATTTCCATTTGATGTCTTAAAAGGAGAGGTGTTTTTACTTTTTTACCTACAATATATACCAATGACATTACAAAGTCTTCAGGGAGTCTTCACCTGAAAAAGGTGTCATTAAATTGGGTTGTTCTAGAATCTAGATCTAAAAGAGTTGATATTTGGTTGCAAATTTAAGAACATTTAGACTTTAGACGCAATCCTGAAATCAAAGCAAATGTACAGATTACCTACCTTTATAGTTTAGCAACTGTAAGCCAATGATGGTGGCTAATATCTCCATTGCTTATTTATCACGGACTGATTAATCCCCATTACATTTATCAATTTCTTTTCTAGCATTTTTTTATCCTCTCTCTCCCTCCTCCCTGTTCTTCGTTTTCTCTCCCCATCTTTCATGTCTCCTCTCCCTCTCCATGTTTCTCTTTTTCTGCCTCTCCCTTCTTCACTTTTTAGATTCTCTCTTGCCATGTTCCCCCCACCTGCTTGATTTTTTTTCCACATTTCCCCTTCCTCTCGTTCTCAAATTTACATTGGACTCTAAGAGAGAGAGAGGGACAAGGAGGGAGAGAGAGAGAGAGAGAGGAAAGATATCTATCTGGCTGTCTCACGGATTCAAATATTTCATTTCATCGCTGTCATTTATAATTTTTTTTTTCCCACCTTTCCCCTTCCTCTCGTTCTCAAATTTACATTGGACTCTAAGAGAGAGAGGGACAAGGAGGGAGAGAGAGAGAGAGAGGAAAGATATCTATCTGGCTGTCTCACGGATTCAAATATTTCATTTCATCGCTGTCATTTATAATTTTTTTTCTTCTTCTTTTTCATTTTCTTTCTTTTTTCTCTCCTCGCCAAGGAAGAAGGAAGTTTTCCATTTCACCCAGAACCCAAGAAGAGTGTCTTTGACATTATAGGGCTTTTGGTGTCCTCCCCACCCACTGTTTTGTCAATAAAATTACTCTTCCCGCTGTTGAGGTTCGGGAGATAAAGGGAGATTTTTTTTTTCTTCACCTGAAAAAGGTGTCATTAAATTGGGTTGTTCTAGAATCTAGATCTAAAAGAGTTGATATTTGGTTGCAAATTATTTTAAAACTGATTTAAGTCATTATACCTATGTATTTTTAACTCAATAAAATCTGGAACTATCTATTCTATGACTAGGATATGTAAGACGGGGTCTTACTAAAAGACACGTTCTCAGTACATAATGAATTAATGCCTTACAAACGTATTGCAATCAAAATGAAGTTCAATGATTCTTTAGTTCTCAGTTTTACTCTTTAACTCTCTCTCTTCCCCTTGGTCCTTTCCCCCATATTACCTTCATAGACTTCATACCTTCTTTATCAAATTTATATATCTCTTTTTTCCTCTCTTTACCTCTTTTTTTCCTTCCTCTTTTTCTCTTCTTCGATTGCAAACCTTATAACTTCCAATTAAGTTACCTAAATTAGTTGCTCTTGATAGTTTGATCCATTAAAGTGAGTAATTGCGTATACCTACATCTTTTTCAAAGATGGCCCACTTTTGGTAATTCTCATTTTAGGTTTACCAAGTTTACGCTGGCAAAATCACATTGAGAATGAAATAACAATAGAAAAAGAGGCAATCAATTTGTAAATTTTTACGGAGGAGGTATGTAGGCAATTTCACTTCAGAAGCACTATTCCTACAAAAGACAGAACCATAGGATATCATAAGTATACTATCGATATGCATCCATTTTCGAAATTATATGTAAATAAATTGAAGTTGTCAAAACAACCAAAAATTTCTCAACTGATGCAAGTCCACCCTAAACAGATTATGTGGAGCAAAGGCTTTTCCACTATAGTAAGCAAATTTTCGACTGCCTCGAGATTGTGGCAGGTTAATATTCAAATACATTACACAATATCGTAAAATGCTTTATGAGGGAACTAATAAAAACTTTAAGAATAGCTCCGGATGCAATGGTGAAGGTGTAAAGGAAACTGGGAGCTTTAGAAATATACGGGGTGTCCACGGGATTCCGGGGACATACTGGGTGACATTGACAGGAGAGTTGAATAGATAGTTTAATAAACAGCATTAAAAGTAGTAAATAAAATAATAATTACATTAGTCCTAAGGTCCTTGCACTTGTAGGTATGGTAAAATTCCAAGATGTTCTCAAACAACTTGCAAATTGTACTGATCTAAGATGACAATAGTTTTATCCAATCCGATACACAACACATAAATCATGTTGGTTTATTGAATGGTTTCCATTAAGAAAACAATAGAAAAGGTATACCTCCTTGTGATGTTTAGATAAGAACAAGATTAGTGCGTCATCCAAACGTATAGAGTCACCCTGTATAATCATATTAAAATAGACAATGAAAATTTTACGATATTAGTTTACATGAACGGGCGGGTGTGGAAAGGGAAAGGAAAATAAAGGATGAGGTAAGGTTTCTGGTTTTTTGACTTAATGAAAATTTTCGAACGCGATTTTCCCGGTGTTTTCAGGATAGACGATGCACGGCCACAATTCTCCGCAGCGCCAAGAAAAAGGGTGTTTGAAATTTCAATTAGGTATTCTTTTGAAAATTTAGGCCCCTTTCCGGTCATAATGTCGTGATACCCATATTTTTCACGAAGTTAATATCCGTGGAATCCTAGCTACAGCATCAGAATTCTTTATAAAACGCTTAAAAACGGCAACATTGAGGAATATTTTCAATAAATATTGGCATTTGGTGAATTGAATATACCTCCCTATAGGTCGTAGGAACTCCAATGTTTCCCTATTACATTTAGCTGTACCTTCGCACATCTCACACCTCGCAAAGAGTAACGTGGAGTGTTGAGTGCAACATTCTGTGGAAGTTCTTTCCAGGAACAGGCCCTAGAACCACATTGCCAGTTTCATCTTTCAACATTTATCAAGTTTCAAACGAATAATTGCTTCCATGCTCGTATTCTTCGAAACAAAGGCAGACTTATTGAACCGTCTGTAACAATTCACACCCTTTTCTCTCACCCCCTTCTCTTTTTCGTTAAAACACAACATGAAAAGAAGAACGATACAGAGAGAGTGGGCGGGAGGAAAAAAATGGAAAATTAGGTTACAAATTTTCTTTTTTATTAACTTTTAGAACAAAGAATTTCCTTAATTAATAATAAAATTTTCCAGGCCTTCTCCACACCAGAGCTTCCCCCTCCACTTCTTCCCCTTGCTTTTCACATTTTGCTTAAAATGTTTCATCGAATTGATTTATAAATTGAAAAAGTTTTCTTTCAAGTTATTTTCTTCCTTCACTTTCTCCTCGTTCCACCTCCTCTGTTCTGCTTTTTTCGTTCTTTATCGCTCTCTCTATACTTGCGCCGGAGAAAGTTTTCATTTAGAAAAAGTATATTGAAGAAAACAAAAAGTAGGAAAATTTTGTGGTCTCTCTGTGCAAGGTTGTAAACCACTCGACTTGGCAACTACTCCCAGGATGCGTCAGCTTGTAATACTCGCATGTGAAAACAGCTGATATTTTGCGCCTGTCTTTTGTGCTAAAGCATATCAATGCCACACTATGAAAATGACCATTTTGTAGGCGGTATAGGAATTACAATATCCCTCTTAAAGGTATGTAGAGAGTCTCTACAATAGACTACCTTTTTCCCAGGTGAGCATGACCACAGGAACCCTCTGGAAAATAGAACGCTTTACATATTAGGTGTTAATGAGTATGCTTTTTTATGTGTACCTTATACCTAATGAAATTAATATTTGCCTTGTGTTTTTTTTTTTTTTTTTTTTTTTTTTTTTTTTTTTTAAG
>NW_007379826.1:4809-38169 GCF_000475195.1 Diaphorina citri
TCTCTCTCTCTCATATGTTTACAGCTCTCTCTCTCTCTCTCTCTCTCTCTCTCTCTCTCTCTCTCTCTCTCTCTTCTTCCCTCTATCTATCTATTTTCCATTATTTATCTTCTTCCTCCTCCTTCTGCCTTTATCTTTCTCGCATTTTCATCTATTTTTCCCGCTCTGCTATTGCATAGGTATTCTTTGACTATAGATAAAGGAAATAGGAACAATATGATCCGGCATATTTTTTTCCGTCGCCTACCAGAAGCTTAGGCTGCTCAGTTAGATGCTCCTCGGAAAAAGGAGAGCGTAAAAAATAAGAAATCTCAATTTATTTTTGTTGTTTTGTTTTATTATTTTATGCAAAGAAGCGCATCAAATCAAGAAGATTCAAAACAAGGCTTTTTGTCCCCCTTTTCCTCCATTCCTTTTTCACAATTTCGGTATTCTAATTTTGTCAGGAGGAGGGAAGGGGAGGAGCAGAAGCTTTTGACTGTAAAATAATAATAAAATTAGGGGCTTCTTATGTCCTTTTAGAATATTTTAGATCATTGATAGTAGGTATAACTAATAACAATAAGTTTATTTTTACTATCACCATTCTCAAACAATCTTCAACATCAAACAACTTGTGTACTTTTATGTACTTTTAAGCACTATATCCTGTTCGTCAACGTTTCTTGATTTATGTCATAAATATTTTTAGCAAGATAGGTAGTGATTAGGTTTTTAGGAATTAGGTTAATCGAAAGATAAGCCCAAAGCTGTCCAATCTGTCCATTGTCTGATAGAGTAGGCAATTTGAGAAGAACAATGTGCTGTGACATTGTAGCACCCAGGTTTTTCCCCCCTCTCTCCTTTCAGGTGGCTGGTACCTACCGTCCTTTTAGAATATTTTAGATCATTGATAGTAGGTATAGTAACTAATAACAAGAAGTTTATTTTTACTATCACCATTCTCGAACAATCTTCAACATCAAACAACTTGTGTAGGTACTTTATGTACTTTATGTACTTTTAAGCACTATATCCTGTTCGTCAACGTTTCTTGATTTATGTCATAAATATTTTTAGCCAGATAGGTAGTGATTAGGTTTTTAGGAATTAGGTTAATCGAAAGATAAGCCTTTATGGGCTGTCCAATCTGTCCATTGTCTGATAGGGTAGGCAATTTGAGAAGAACAATGTGCTGTGACATTGTAGCACCCAGGTTTTTCCCCCCTCTCTCCTTTCAGGTGGCTGGTACCTATACCATATCTGCACCTACATAGGTATTTCGACAGCTGTGAGCACAATAAAAATTAATGTTTTCGAAACAATAGGTAAGAGAGAGTGTGTATGTAATGGAGAGAATGAGTGAGAGGGAGAGAGAGCCAGGGGGAGGGATAGAGGAAAGAGGGGGACACGTAAATTTCATTCCTATTATAAGCTTTCGATTTTTTCCCCCGTCGCGTCGGTTTTTACCTCAAAGTTATTTAATTTGAACTTTATTTATTTAACGCCCCTGTACACTTTTGCGAGTATGCAACGAGTGTATGTAATGGAGAGAATGAGTGAGAGGGAGAGAGAGAGAGGAGGGAAAAAGCTGGGAGGAGAGGGGGACACGTAAATTTCATTCCTATTATAAGCTTTCGATTTTTCCCCCCGTCGCGTCGGTTTTTACCTCAAAGTTATTTAATTTGAACTTTATTTATTTAACGCCCCTGTACACTTTTGCGAGTATGCAACGCGGGAGAGCGGGGATTTGTACGGATTTTTCCCTGTCTAGAAATAAATAAAATAACAAACAACACGGTTTTATCCCGCAAATTAAAACAATGCACCTGACGGCAGCTATACGGGACTTTTATTATTGTAGCCTTTTTTTTTTTGCACGAATTTTCATTCCATAATCTCCTCGTTTATGCTCGGAGGGATTTTTTGGATTTCGAATTTTTTTAATGCTTTTCCAGCTTTTGTAATAATGGTGTCAAAGTCAAATTGTGAGCTCTTTAATATCGTTCGTTCGATATCCGCTAACAGGCAGTATATTAACGATATAGTATGGTTAATGTGTTTTCTATAAAAGGGTCATTATGTAGATACATATTCAAATTTAAATATCATTTTTCAATTCAGATTTGGAATTTGGAGTCCTACAAGGTTTTATCCATGTAGGAAAATAGGTAGGCAGTTGAAAAACTTATCTAAATCCTATAAGATACATCGTTATGTATTCAGATTTCAAAAAACAAATATAAATTTATTTAATTTATGTAGATTAGTACATAAATAAAAGACAAATGTTCAAGTATTCTTTCTTTATAACTGAACGCTGGAATAAAAGCTAAAGATGATCTCAAACATAAAATCAATACTCCCTCCCATTGTCCCATTACGAACATGGAATGAATAAAAGAAATAACATAACATAGTCGTACGTATACGTACACATATACACAAACAGAGAAATCTGACAACATTGTGAAAACATTTCCGAATAAAGGACAAGAAAGCAGAGGAAGAAGTGCAGGGAAGGAAATGGAAAATGGGTCGAAAAGAAGAAAGTACAAATAAAAAGAAAAAAAAGTAAAAATGGGAGGGGGGAGATGGGAAGAAAATTTCGTAAGGGACTGGGAATGGCTATATATGGAGGGTTAGTTAATTAGGGACTTTAAAAACCCTATTGGGACCGTATCAACAAAAATGACTCGACCATTTTCCCAAAGCACAATTTTTTTTAGCACGAATTTTCATTCCATAATCTCCTCGTTTATGCTCGGAGGGATTTTTTGGATTTCGAATTTTTTTAATGCTTTTCCAGCTTTTGTAATAATGGTGTCAAAGTCAAATTGTGAGCTCTTTAATATCGTTCGTTCGATATCCGCTGTTTTTATTCCAAGGGAAGACCGGGACATTCCGGACTATTCCGGAGAAACGACGAAACTCCAGATTTTTAGGCTTTTTAGAGCTTCTCATTCATTGAGAATTTCCATGCCAGATAGTCCTACCCCGACCAGGACAATTCTACTACGCCAGATAGTACTTGGAAAGTGGGATAGTCCTTTGAGCGCGCTACACACGTATGCAGATTTTTTTAATATCCCCTCCACTTATTTTATTCATGCTATCCAGCTCAATTACTAAATTTTTTAAAAGGATCTTAGGGAGTAATGGAATGAGAGATATCTGTTCCAGAGAAGAGGTGCAAGGGAGACAGTTTGAGGAACTAAGATAGGAAAAGAGGGCGAAGAAGCGGAGAAAGAGAAGGGGAAAACAGTATTAAAAGTAACTTTTAAGAGGAAAGTTTTAAATCACTTTTTTTTTCCTTGTTTTAATTCCGCGTTCTTCTTGTTTTTTCTCGAGTGAAATGTTGTGAAGTTTTTTCTTAATTACAATTTTTTCTCCCTTGTTTTAATTCCGCGTTCTTCTTGTTTTTTCTCGAGTGAAATGTTGTGAAGTTTTTTCTTAATTACAATTTTTTCTCTGCCGATACATTAGACATTGTTCAGTCTCATTGCCCATTGTAAGAAGTTGTGGTATCATTGCTTAGTGTTTAGGCGAAATGTGGCTGGAACTGGGCGTTTGGGATTCGCTGGTTGAAAATCAAGAAGAACTAACAACTCTAACAAGTTATTGGACATTGCAGGCGAGATAAATTTATCGAGGAAACACCCAATGAGTCTATTTTCTCATCTGTAAGTACTTCTTATTCTTGTCGACTTCCCCCAACTCGTGGGCGACTGAAATCAGGTCATCCTAAGAAATCTATAAGCCGTACACCTCAGCGCGGTTATTTTCTTCAACAAAAGAAGCGGAAGGAAAAAGTTGAAAACCTGCGGAATTCCCTAAGGAGGTGGGATGGAAAATTCACGAGTTGCACACAAATAATTATGAAGTGAAAAGTCAAAGTTTCAAAGACTTTCCTGAACACACCTCTCTATTAACGTGCTGAAATCTTCACATGCAGAACAAACTTTTGACAGGGTGGATTATACTCCGGGGATATGTTCAAGTGACAAAGTTCAAAGCTGATTAAAAGATAAGAAAATTACAACTTACAATTAAGTTACCTAAATTAGTTGCTCTTGATAGTTTGATCCATTAAAGTGAGTAATTGCGTATACCTACATCTTTTTCAAAGATGGCCCACTTTTGGTAATTCTCATTTTAGGTTTACCAAGTTTACGCTGGGAAAAACACATTGAGAATGAAAAAACAATAGAGAAAGAGGCAATCAAATTGTGAATTTTTACGGATGAGGTATGTTAGGCAATTTGACTTGAGAAGCACTATTCCTACAAAAGACAGAACCATAGGATATCAATATGCATCCATTTTCGAAATTATGTAAATAAATTGAAGTTCTCAAACAACCAAAAATTTCTCAACTGATGCAAGTCCACCCTAAACAGATTATGTGGAGCAAAGGCATTTTCACTAAAGTAAGCAAATTTTCGACTGCCTCGAGATTGTGGCAGGTTAATATTCAAATACATTACACAATATCGTAAAATGCTTTATGAGGGAACTAATAAAAACTTTAAGAATAGCTCCGGATGCAATGGTGAAGGTGTAAAGGAAACTGGGAGCTTTAGAAATATACGGGGTGTCCACGGGATTCCGGGGACATACTGGGTGACATTGACAGGAGAGTTGAATAGATAGTTTAATAAACAGCATTAAAAGTAGTAAATAAAATAATAATTACATTAGTCCTAAGGTCCTTGCACTTGTAGGTATGGTAAAATTCCAAGATGTTCTCAAACAACTTGCAAATTGTACTGATCTAAGATGACAATAGTTTTATCCAATCCGATACACAACACATAAATCATGTTGGTTTATTGAATGGTTTCCATTAAGAAAACAATAGAAAAGGTATACCTCCTTGTGATGTTTAGATAAGAACAAGATTAGTGCGTCATCCAAACGTATACAGTCACCCTGTATAATCATATTAAAATAGACAATGAAAATTTTACGATATTAGTTTACATGAACGGGCGGGGGAGGAAAGGGAAAGGAAAAATAAGGAAAATAAAGGATGAGGTAAGGTTTCTGGTTTTTTGACTTAATGAAAATTTTCGAGCGCGATTTTCCCGGTGTTTTCAGGATAGACGATGCACGGCCACAATTCTCCGCAGCGCCAAGAAAAAGGGTGTTTGAAATTTCAATTAAGCAAAAGGATCGGGATAGAGAGGTTACCTACCTAATTCAATTAACATGTCTTGATAGATCTGGCAGAAGTGTGGAGGACTGAGGAGCCTCAACGGTTTTGACAGATTTCGGCCACCATTTTTAGACGACTAGCTAGAATTATTAGGGTTCATAGGGACTTTCTATTTTAGACATTAATTTAGGATTAAGAATAATAGTTTTAATGAGGGTGTCATCTTTTAACGCATAAATTTTGTACTCGTATGTTTTGAATAGTGTTCTTGAACAAAGTTTCAGCCATGGACTGATGCCGTAAGACCGTCGGCGCGGCGGAAAAAGCTTCAGATCTAGGTCTCGGACTGGCCGAGTGTGAGTGGCGGGCATTAAAGAGCCCTATTATCTATTATGATGTCAAAGTCTCAAATATGGACAAAGTTCCATGCCCTGGCTGAGATTGGACTGATGACGTAAGACCGTCGGCGCGGCAGAAAAAGCTTCAGATCTAGGTCACGGACTGGCCGAGTCTGAGTGACGGGCATTAAAGAGCCCTATTATGATGTCAAAGTCTCAAATATGGACAAAGTTCCATGCCCTGGCTGAGATTGAACCTACTGACGTGACGCAGACACACATGGGAGACGGTTTGATGTGGGGGTGGAGGTAATGGGTCATTCTCAAAGCGTGACCTCTCCTCGAGAGAAAACATCTCGAGAATAAAGTGGCGGACACTGATTTGATTTGTGCGAAACAAACAGAAGCAGAGTGCTAAGTAAGAATAAGAGGAGAAAAGTGGAAGGAGAGAGGAAAGTGGAAGAAAGGTGGGTGGCGAGGGAGAGAAAAAACATTACAATAGAGAAAATATAGAATTTGTAGAGAGAGAGAGAGAGAGAAAGAAAGAGTGATGAGTAGTGCAAGAAAGGTGGGTGGTGGCAAGGGAGAGAGAGAGAGAGAGGGTAGTGCAAGGAAGGTGTGGGTGGTGAGAGAAAGAAAACATTACAATGAAGGAAATATAGAATTAGTAGAGAGAGAGATAGAGGACAGAGGAAAGGGGGATAGAGGGAACAAATGGGAAGGGAGCTTTTTTGAAAGAAGAACAGATAAGTGATGAAAAAAGAGAGAGAGAGAGAGAGAGAGAGAGAGAGAGAGAGAGAGAGAGAGAGAGAGAGAGAGAGAGATTTAGACATTGATTTAGGATTAAGAATAGGTAATAGTTTTAATGAGGGTGTCATCTTTTAACGCATAAATTTTGTACTCGTATGTTTTGAATAGTGTTCTTGAACAAAGTTTCAGCCATGATGAAAATGACGGGAACCACAATCTGCGGCCTTCTGTATGAAGACGGTGTTATCCTGGGTGCAGACACTCGGGCTACTATGAAAGATGCCTCGGGTAGCTCCATCTTGATTGATCACAACTGTTCCAAAATCAACCGGTTGTCCGAGAAGATCTACTGTTGTGGTGCTGGAAGTGCTGCAGATATGAAACGCCTCAGCGGTCTGGTGGAAGCTAATCTGGAGTGTCAGTTCCCCAAAGCTCACACGGACATTCCTGTGATCTGCCCGGTCACAATGATCAAGCAGACGCTTTATAAGTACCACGGCTATCTCATGTGTGCCTTCATCATAGGTGGCATAGACTCAGCGGGCGGAAATCAACTCTTCTCTATCTTTCAACATGGAAGTTCCCACGGCCACAAGTTCTGCGCCATGGGCACAGGTCTCCAACCTGCGATGGGCATCCTGGAAGCTGGGTGGAAAGAGAATCTCTCAGAGAAGGAAGGGTTAACTCTGATGGTAGACGCTATCAAGGCGGGCATCCTATACGACTTGGGGTCGGGAAGTAAAGTGGACGTAACCATCATTCGGAAGAACGGACAGGTGTCTTCGTATAAACCGTACAAAGTGTTGAGCGACAGAATGCCCAAGTGTGTCCAGTGTATTATACCTCTAGGAACGACCAAAGTTCTGAGCACACAAGTCATTCCTATTGAGAAGAAACCCAGTGAGGGCAAAAAAAGAAAACATGGCATTGATGATAGTGGTGATGGTCCCAGGTCAAAGATGTTGAAATCTATTCAATCCTAATAATAGGTATGTATGGTAGAAAGTTATTAAAACGCCTAACCCTGTTTCCTGTTTATATCAACAGGAAGGCCAGAGAGAACCCAGTTGTAGTTTTCACAGCTATTCTTTTGAAAATTTAAGCCCCTTTCCGGTCATAATGTCCGTGATACCCATATTTTTCACGAAGTTAATATCCGTGGAATCCTAGCTACAGCATCAGAATTCTTTATAAAACGCTTAAAAACGGCAATTATTGTGCATTTTGCTACCTATTTGCAGACTATGTTAGGGAGAAAGCAGAAGACTCTCAGCATACCATGGGTCGACTGCATTGCAGACTTTAGTTTCCTACTTCGATAATTTTTTGCCTGAACTCGTGACGTCACGATAAAATAAATGCTTTTGCTTTGGCATCGAGTTATGTTAATGGGGAAAATGAGGGAAAAAACGTGGTAGAGGAGAAGGAGGAAAATGAAGATAGGAGGAGGATGTTCGTGACGTCACGATAAAATAAATGCTTCTGCTTTGGCATCGAGTTATGTTAATGGGGAAAATGAGGGAAAAAACGTGGTAGAGGAGAAGGAGGAAAATGAAGATAGGAGGAGGATGAATATACAAAAAGAGGGGAGAAAGAGTTCGAAGAGGATGAGAGAAGCAGAAGAGAAGGAGGAAGAAGAATGCAGTGTAGGAATGGAGAGAAAGAAGAGGCAAAAGGCAGGGAAAGAATTTTAAATATTTCTGTGTTCAGAATATTATGTTCACCTTTGTTTTTACATTCTGCATGCAATTATTAAAACTGAAAAACTCGTGAAACTTTATACTTACCTGTTCAAAGGTCTATTTTGTTTTCTATCTCTTTCAGCAATGTTAACAGCTCTCTCTCTCTCTTCTTCCCTCCATCTATCTATTTTCCATTATTTCTCTTCTTCCTCCTCCTTCTACCTTTATCTTTCTCGCATTTTCATCTGTTTTTCCCGCTCTGATTTTGTATAGGTTTTCTCTGACTATAGAGGAAATAGGAACAATATGATCCGGCATATTTTTTTCCGTCGCCTACCAGAAGCTTAGGCTGCTCAGTTAGATGCTCCTCGAAAAAAGGAGGGCGTAAAAAATAAGAAATTTCAATTTATTTTTGTTGTTTTGTTTTATTATTTTATGCAAAGAAGCGCATCAAATCAAGAAGATTCAAAACAAGGCTTTTTGTCCCCCTTTCCCTCCATTCATAATTTCGGTATTCTAATTTTGTCAGGAGGAGGGAAGGGGAGGAGCAGAAGCTTTTGACTGTAAAATAATAATAAAATTAGGGGCTTCTTATCAGGAAGGCGAATTCTTTGTTCACCTGGTGAACGTGTCTTGTAAAAGGCGAAACACCTCGGTGGTGTAAGCGTAGGCGCCCTTGGTTAGCAGGAAAACGTGGATGGGAAACCCTCTCGAAGTGTAGAATTTATTCTTGAAATTTCACAAATAGACACACTTGACTACACTAGTAATAGTACAGCTTATTGCTGGGGTAAAGGGACTCTGTAGTCCCATTCGAGCAGTGCAGATCTGCAGATAAGCACATTATGTAAGTACAATTGTACACAGTAGGTACAATCTAGATTTCTAGATGACAGCCTAGGAAAATCCCATAATGGGAAATTAGGATTTGTAGTTGCTGCTTTTTTGAAACTACAGAACTTCTCTTTCGCGTTTTTCCTCCTAAATTCTCAATTTCTTTTTTCTTACGAACCTAAATAGTCGCATAAAGAAGAATTCCAATGTATTCACTGCGTAATCTGTGTATTGGTTAGATCCGAAAATTCTGTTCAGACCTTTGCTTGTCTTTAAGAGACATTGAGAGGATTGGAATACATCACATGCCTTCAGGCACACTCCATTTGTCAAGGGTCTAGGCATTGCCTTGCCCTTGGGATCAATTTGATTTGAAGAAACCATTTACATTCCAAGAGGGATGTGGCGAGTGGGGTTGGCATCTTAAAAGCCGATCAATATTCCCACTTATTTGGATCTGTCCGATCTACAAAAGCGTCGAACCAATCGGCCAATGGTGAGAAATTTCGTTGAAAGATGAAACTTGAAAATTGGAATTCTCACCACATGTTGAACCCGCATATCTGAAACCGATGTGATGACGGTGAAAACTCTCTAATAGAGAGTGTGTACTCGTAAGAGAAATTTGGACTTTTCTTTTTTCTTGATTGACGGTTGAAAAATGAAACCCCTCCCACCGTATCCCCAGAGCTCGAAGTTCTATTCAGCGTTTTTCCGTCGAAGGAAAAAAAAAAATACATTTGTTTCTCTTCGTTCTAAGCTTGAATTATTGACTCTTTGCTGAATACATGTACACACCAATAGAAGGTAATGGGGGAGGAAAGGTTATCTTATGTGAAATACAGAGTGAGGTGAAAGTCTCGAGTTAATTCAATGGCTTTTGGATTCTTTTTCTGTGTCTAGGACGCCAATTGTACCGTTTCGAACTTTTGACCTTTAATTAACTCGGAAAATGGATCAAAAACTTTTGACGGAGATATAGAATATTGAAACACTTAGAAAATAGACCACATTTGAGATTTAAGTTATGAATACTCCAGAGGTGTTCAGCTCTGAAGTATTCATACATAGTTTTCGCCTATAATCACCTATTCCAAGTATCCAAGTTTCCTTCCTTGTTGTACAAATTTAACTGCGACCAGACTTTTTTCGACACTGTGTATCAAAGTTGCCAAGCTAGCAGCTGGTAACTATCGAAAACCTTTAAATTACCTTCTCTATGTTTACCAGGTAACATGGGCTTGACAGCTGAAATATTTGCGTTTCGGAAGTAGGTGCACGATAGTATGTCGGAACGTATATACGGAGTACCTACTAAAGGGTTGGGGAATATACTAGCATACAGCTCATGAAAGGAAGGAGCTACGTATCATTGTTTTGCTTCCAAATGTCTATTTTCTGCTGTCTTCGTTCAAGAGCTTTTCACTTCCGAAAGTTTTCTAGTAAATCTTTTCTTCTTCCTTCTTTTTCAAAATTTGTGCCAGACTTATTTCGAGGAATTTAAGGAATAATGACTTGAAAAAACCCCCACGAATAATCACCGCCAAAACCAATGTACGACGGAGAGACGATGCATGTTTAGTTGGATGTGAATTGTTGGATACCACCGACACCGTCAGCCATTGCGAAACCCCGTTAGAAAATGCCGTCGATCAATGTCGACTGAACCGTCCACACTGCCTCGACAACATACGAGTAGATTCACCTCGTCGATCGACGGCCGGTCGACTATGTTTGAACACACCTTTAGAGCACTTACAACATACTATGTGACAGTATAAGAAGATGTGAAACAGTGTTTGGAAGAGTGCTGATCACAAACATCCGCAAAAAAATAAGTGATAAGCGCTCAAAGAAGAAGATTCGCAGCCTTCTTTTCCGATCTCAAATGACCCTTCGGTAGCAAAAGGTTGAATTTTTCCAGAGGCTTTTCATGAAGTGTTGAGCTTGAACGTTGCGAGTGAGTGACGTTTATGAGGAAAACATCAAGAAATAAGCAGCGAGAGGAGAAGAAAATAATATTCACCGGAAAATTGATTAGAACTCTTGTCACTGAAATTTTCATACAGGGGCCTCATCGCTTCAAGATTGGTCCCGTCAAGTCCCCGCTCGAAAATGCTAATGGGGCTTGCAGGCTAGGAGCTTTTGGAAAGATTGATATTTGAAATTTCGAATGCAATATTTCCCATAGTGTAATGTACTGAACATGTCTTGTAAAGGGCGAAACACCTCGGTGGTGTAAGCGTAGGCGCCCTTGGTTAGCAGGAAAACGTGGATTGGAAACCCTCTCGAAGTGTAGAATTTATTATTGAAATTTCACAAATAGACACACTTGACTACACTAGTAATAGTATACAGGGTTAGGGTTTAGGGTTTTATCTTTAAGTACCTATGTATTTATATTGTTTATTATGTAATTGTAAACCTTTAAAAAAAATAATAAAAATAATAAAGCACAAATATATTAATAATAATAATACAGCTTATTGCTGGGGTAAAAGGACTCTGTAGTCCCATTCGAGCAGTGCAGATAAGCACATTATGTAAGTACAATAATTGTACACAGTAGGTACAATCTAGATTTCTAGATGACAGCCTAGGAAAATCCCATAATGGGAAATTAGGATTTGTAGTTGCTGCTTGTCAGATGTGTTGTTCTTCGGTTCATACACTATCCTCAATTCCACAACTTGAGTTGGACTCAAACCCCAAACCTCCACATCCGAAGTCACCAAGCTAACCACTACTTAGTGTTGACCACTCAAACGTTCCACTCAAAACGTCGGCGTGTCGGTGGGGGATTTCATTTTGCCTCTCCTCAAACGAAACAAAAGGAGCAGCAAAAATTATAACGAAGTGATTATGACGAGAGAGAAAAAAATGCCGTAATAAGCATAATCCTTTGATAGAAACACAAGTCAAAAGGTCAAACGTTCCACTCAAAACGTCAGCGTGTCGGTGGGGGATTTCATTTTGCCTCTCCTCAAACGAAACAAAAGGAGACAGCAAAAATTATAACGAAGTGATTATGACGAGAGAGAAAAAAATGCCGTAATAAGCATAATCCTTTGATAGAAACACAAGTCAAAAGGGGAAGGAAGAATGGGTGAGGGGAGGAGGAAATGGGTGAAGAAGGAGAGAGTAAAAGGAAACACAAGGGGGAGATAACAGAAAGCAGAGAGGAGAGAGATAAGCAATTTTCTTTTGTACCGGAAAAACAGTTTCCTCTTTAACACAAAGGTTAATGAAAGACAACAAAGAATTTCGAGGAGGAGTAGGAAGGAAAAAAACCTTCCACAGCGTGTATATACAGTGTTGTGAAATGGTAATGTGACTAGAAATAGACAGGGTGGCTCTGGCTCAAGACTCGAGTTAGTCATGACTGGTTGAAACGCCAAGACACTATATCAAGTATATCACTAAAACATCAAGTACATAAGATGTACCTAGACTCATCGCAAAATACCGATAGATAACGACATTTATACCATTATACCTATACTTATCACAGGACCCATACATACTGGCATAGGTAAGGTTCCCAGGAGTACCCAATACCCATAGAGGACGACATACCTATACTTATCATAAGACCCGTAGTCATAATCACATACATACTGACACAGGTTCACAGCTAGGTACTTTGTACTCCAATGATAATATGACATCAGATCAGACTTACCTACCCTGCTTCTTCTCCTGCCTTCCTGGATACCATGTTATTCACACTGATGGAAAAATCTGTACCGACACCTCTGACTCAGTCTCATTGCCCATTGTAAGAAGTTGTGGTATCATTGCTTAGTGTTTAGGCGAAATGTGGCTGGAACTGGGCGAAAATAGACTCATTAGAAAACACCTAATGAGTCTATTTTCTCATCTGTAAGTACTTCTTATTCTTGTCGACTTCCCCCAACTCGTAGGCGACTGAAATCAGGTCACCCTAAGAAATCTATAAGCCGTACTCCTCAGCGCGGTTATTTTCTTCAACAAAAGAAGCGGAAGGAAAAAGTTGAAAACCTGCGGAATTTCCTAAGGGGGTGGGATGGAAAATTAGATGTACCTAGACTCATCACAAAATACCGATAGATAACGACATATACCATTATACCTATACTTATCACAGGACCCATACATACTGGCATAGGTAAGGTTCCCAGGAGTACCCAATACCCATAGAGTCATAGAGGACGACATACCTATACTTATCATAAGACCCGTAGTCATAATCACATACATACTGACACAGGTTCACAGGTAGGTACTTTGTACTCCAATGATAATATGACATCAGACTTACCTACCCTGCTTCTTCTCCTGCCTTCCTGGATACCATGTTATTCACACTGATGGAAAAATCTGTACCGACACCTCTGAGATCCTGGGAACAAAAATGACATATCAAAGAAATTCTCATTAAGGGGAAAACATACAAGGGAGAAAAAACAGCACCATAAAAAAGCTCACAATAAATTTGTAAAACAGGTAGGGGTAGGGTACATTGATGACATAGGTATCTAATCTATTGAATTTACATAGTAACCACCTTGATATACCTGGGTATCATAATAATTATGGGTGTGGGGAAATATTATGGTGAAACATTAATAACTTACAAGGGGAAAAACTGTTTGATGTTGAACTTGTGATAATGAACAGTGTACCCCATAGATTTCTTGGTAATGTCACCAAGGTTCATAACTGAAGGTGTGTCTACACCATAGCAGACCGAGGTGTAACTCGAGTGGCGAAAAAGTTAGACCTGGGTCTCAAACCTTTTCCGCCACATACATTCCGACGATCTGAGCGTGTAACTGGCGGGCATTAGAGAGCCCTATTATGACGTTAAGAATCCTGGGAACAAGAATGACATATCAAAGAAATTCTCATTAAGGGGAAAACATACAAGGGAAAAAAAACAGCACATAAAAAAGCTCACAATAAATTTGTAAAACAGGTAGGGGTAGGGTACACTGATGACATAGGTATCTAATCTATTGAATTTACATAGTAACCACTTGATATACCTGGGTATCATAATAATTATGGGTGTGGGGAAATATTATGGTGAAACATTAATAACTTGCAAGGGGAAAAACTGTTTGATGTTGAACTTGTGATAATGAACAGTGTACCCCATAGATTTCTTCGTAATGTCACCAAGGTTCATAACTGAAGGTGTATCTACACCATAGCAGACCGAGGTGGAACTTGAGTGGCGAAAAAGTTAGAGCTGGGTCTCAAACCTTTTCCGCCACATACATTCCGACGATCTGAGCGTGTAACTGGCGGGCATTAGAGAGCCCTATTATGACGTTAAGGTCTCAAATATGGACAAAGTTCCATGCCCTGGCTGAGATTGGACTGATGCCGTATGACCGTCGGCGCGGGGGAAAAAGCTTCAGATCTAGGTCTCAGACTGGCCGAGTGTGAGTGGCGGGCATTAGAGAGCCCTATTATGATGTCAAAGTCTCAAATATGGACAAAGTTCCATGCCCTGGCTGAGATTGGACTGATGCCGTAAGACCGTCGGCGCGGGGGAAAAAGCTTCAGATCTGGGTCTCAGACTGGCCGAGTGTGAGTGGCGGGCAATAGAGAGCCCTATTATGACGTTAAGGTCTCAAATATGGACATTATTATGATGTCAAAGTCTCAAATATGGACAAAGTTCTATGCCCTGGCTGCGATTGAACCTATACCTACTGACGTGACCTGACGTGACGCAGACACACATGGGAGATGGTTTGATGTGGGGGTGGAGGTAATGGGTCATTCTCAAAGCGTGACCTCTCCTCGAAAGAAAACATCTCGAGAATAAAGTGGCGGACACTGATTTGATTTGTGCGAAACAAACAGAAGCAGAGTGCTAAGTAAGAATAAGAGGAGAAAAGTGGAAGGAGAGAGGAAAGTGGAAGAAAGATGGGTGGCGAGGGAGAGAAAAACATTACAATGGAGAAAATATAGAACGAGTAGAGAGAGAAAGAGAGTAGTGCAAGAAAGGTGGGTAGCGAGAGAAAGAGAGAAAACATTACAGCGAAGAAAATATAGAATTAGTAAAGAGAGGTAGAGAAAGAGAGAGAGATGAGAGTGGAAAGGGGGATAGAGGGAACAAATGGGAAGGGAGCTTTTTTTATATAAAAGAACGGACAAGTGATGAAAACAGAGAGAGAGAGAGAGAGAGAGAGAGAGAGAGAGAGAGAGAGAGAGAGAGAGAGAGAGAGAGAGAGAGAGAAACAGAACTATAATTCAATAATAGAAAATATGGAGCCAAGTACAGTAGGTACCTACCTATGTACGAATATTAGGTAAGTACCTACCTATCTAATAAAGAGACATCTAGGTACTATCTGTAATATCTTGCTTTTGTAGGGGACTTGTGAATTCAAGTGCCATTTATTGTTAATAATAAAAGCAAGAATAAGAATACCATGTTTTATACGCGATACGTATAATTGGGTATGTATATAGGTTCAGCATAATTTTATTTAACCATAATGTAAGATGTAAGTACTTCAATGTCTCCCACCTTTATTCAAAAGTATCAGTCAGAGTTGAAAATGTGTTTCTATTAAGAGACTCAAAAGGTCTAAGAAACATTTTAAAATTCTACATTTTATTAATTAAATTCTTGTCAGCTTGAAAGACTATATTTACAATTCTTTTTGTAGTGCCTACAAAGTTTACAGAAGGAAAGTTACTCCTATTTATCGCCTACATTCAATGAAGTACCCCGCAAGTTGATAAAATATTCCATTTGGCCCTAGTTCTCGACTGTTATTTCAGGAAAGCAAACTTTTTACAATCTCTGAATAAATAAAATTAATTAATAAACAAAAGCTCAAGAACGGCGAAGGGCAATGGGATCGAGACCACAGGAGAAAAGGAAACAAGATCATCTTTAATTATGAAATAAAAAATATTTCCTTTCCTGAAATCTAATTTGAAAATTTTAAACTATTTAAGAAGTAGATAAATAGAGAAACGATGAAAACTTAGAGGGAAATAAGGGGTGAGAAAAGGGAGTAAAAGGGAAATGGTAAACGGAGGACAGTTTGGCAAAGGAAGACAGAGAGATTAGGATGTGTGGCCATCAGATACGTAAGATCATGCATGAGGACCCTATAGGTAAACTCGGTATTTTGAACTACCAATCTCTGAATCCGAAGTCTCTCACAACGGGTCATGTGAAATTAACTGACGAAACCGTATTACGTTGTCGTCCAACAGCATTTTTTGAAGGAACAGCATCCCGATAAAATAGTGAACATTTTCCAGGCAAACATGAGCCGAGGCAAAAGAGACATGACGCTGTCACGAGTCTTATTAATGAGCGCCTTGTAGTCTTGGTGAAGTGACAGGCGAGACCTATGACACAACACGCGAGAGTGGATTAAGGCAATCTCCTCCAGCAAGCTCCCCAGTATCTCTTTGCATTCAACTTGGATGAAATTCTTGAGCTTGATATAAGAAGGCAAGGGTTGAGGAAACAGTTTCTTTTTTGTGTGGAAGAAATATTAAAACGAACTCATTGGATACATGATAAAACATCACCACATGATCTGCTGCTGTCGCAATAAAATTATAGGTAAGTATAGCTTATTGTGAGGTCTTCTTCGATGAAGATGAAGAAGAGTCGAACAGAATTTTCGATAAAATTCAATATCGTTCTAATACCCGGGGATTTTTTTTCTTCAGGAAACCTTCTTTGTTCTACAAGATTTATTTATGTTTTCAAAAGCACACCAGAAAATAATAATTACAGACTAAAAATTTTCCTCCCCACCACCCGCCATCTTTTCCAGAGCTTTTCAGATTTCCCGCGTCTCTCTCCTCCTCCCTTTGGATCCTATCTTCTAATCTGGATTAAGGCAAACTCCTCCAGCAAGCTCCCCAGCATCTCTTTGCATTCAACTTGGATGAAATTCTTGAGGATATAAGAAGGCAAGGGTTGAGGAAACGGTTTTCTTTGTGTGTGGAAGAAATATTAAAACGAACTCATTGGATACATGATAAACATCACCACATGATCTGCTGTCGCAATAAAATTATAGGTAAGTATAGCTTATTGTGAGGTCTTCTTCGATGAAGATGAAGAAGAGTCGAACAGAATTTTCGATAAAATTCAATATCGTTCTAATACCCGGGGATTTTTTTTTCTTCAGAAAACCTTCTTTGTTCTACAAGATTTATTTATGTTTTCAAAAGCACACCAGAAAATAATAATTACAGACTAAAATTTTTCCTCCCCACCACCCGCCATCTTTTCCAGAGCTTTTCAGATTTCCCGCGTCTCTCTCCTCCTCCCTTTGGATCCTATCTTCTAATTTACTTTCTATTACTCTTTCCTCTTCTCCTATACATATATTTCTCCCTCTTCCTTGTCTTCTTTTTCTTCGACGTCTACTCCATCCTGTTTGTTCTTATATTCATTATATTTTCGTTTTCAAAATCTTGGCGCCCGATTCTCTCTAGGAAGAAAAACAATCTTCTTCTTTTACTTTTTTGTATTATTTCAATAAAACTGTTTCTCCCCTGCTCGTTCGTTTTGTACTGGATGAAGGTTTTAGCTCTCTTTTTTCGAAGGTTTTGTGTTCATTAGAAACAATAAGAAAGTTGAGTATATCGTGAACGAAAAGGAAACTATTTATTTTCCATCCAAGTTATATTCACCGTGACATAAGTGATAGGAAGCATGCGATGTTACCGGTAAGACGTGGCAACGTGGCATCAGTGGAGGATAAACTGGTAAGACATGGCAACGTGGCATCAGTGGAGGATAAAATGCAGGTAAGACATGGCAACCCTTTAAACTGCTAAGGGCATTTGCAGCCCTTGATTATGAACACTTAAATAGCCAAATCTTATAACCATGCAAGTAGGTATGCATCATGTTATTGACCGACATTGTGAGTTACAAAAAGCTCGAGAATCACTTAAAAAGCACAAGTGTATAGTATACAATTTTACCTTACTTAATCCTTATTCCCATAGCTCCCTACAAAGGTAAATTTTTCGAAAAATACATTATGAAAGGAAATATTTACCATTCGGCTGATGTTTAAACGCTGCATGCTTCAAATTCAATGAGCAAATACTCGAAATAAATAAAATTCCTGTGGTCAAAGGGTCATTCCAAACTCATTTCCTGGTGGGGTTCAAAGGGCCAGGAGGGGAGGAAGCGGAGGGGGGACAGCTTTGATTTTAAACCGACGAGGAGAGCAACGGGAAACAATTCGACAAAACCACAAGAGAGAGAGAGAGAGAGCAACAGAACTATAATTCAATAATAGAAAATATGGAGCCAAGTACAGTAGGTACCTACCTATGTACGAATATTAGGTAAGTACCTACCTATCTAATAAAGAGACATCTAGGTACTATCTGTAATATCTTGCTTTTGTAGGGGACTTGTGAATTCAAGTGCCATTTATTGTTAATAATAAAAGCAAGAATAAGAATACCATGTTTTATACGCGATACGTATAATTGGGTATGTATATAGGTTCAGCATAATTTTATTTAACCATAATGTAAGATGTAAGTACTTCAATGTCTCCCACCTTTATTCAAAAGTATCAGTCAGAGTTGAAAATGTGTTTCTATTAAGAGACTCAAAAGGTCTAAGAAACATTTTAAAATTCTACATTTTATTAATTAAATTCTTGTCAGCTTGAAAGACTATATTTACAATTCTTTTTGTAGTGCCTACAAAGTTTACAGAAGGAAAGTTACTCCTATTTATCGCCTACATTCAATGAAGTACCCCGCAAGTTGATAAAATATTCCATTTGGCCCTAGTTCTCGACTGTTATTTCAGGAAAGCAAACTTTTTACAATCTCTGAATAAATAAAATTAATTAATAAACAAAAGCTCAAGAACGGCGAAGGGCAATGGGATCGAGACCACAGGAGAAAAGGAAACAAGATCATCTTTAATTATGAAATAAAAAATATTTCCTTTCCTGAAATCTAATTTGAAAATTTTAAACTATTTAAGAAGTAGATAAATAGAGAAACGATGAAAACTTAGAGGGAAATAAGGGGTGAGAAAAGGGAGTAAAAGGGAAATGGTAAACGGAAATCACATCAGAAACGTAAACAAAAAACGTTCTCCGAAGAAAAAGCAGCGTCAGAAATCCCTTGGAAAATTCCCTCTGGGTAATAATATACAGTTGAGTAAATCAGTAACTCGGTACTTGGGAGCATTAATTAAAATTTAATATTAAACACTCTCGACCTCTTCTCCCTCCTATAATAAACGTCTCTTCCCTCTCTCCTCTCTTTCTAATCACTTCCTCGTCATTCTCCCTTCTGATCTCACTCCTTTCTCAACCCACCAACCTCTGTCCACATTATTTCCTCATACTCTTCTCCTACACTGTTCCCCTCTTTTCCTATTCAACATGCCCTCCCTTTTCTTTCCCGTCATTTTTCTCCTTGATTTTCTTACTCACCTCTTAGCCTAAATTTACTCAAGAAGGTATCTCTCCCCCTTCCTGTCATATCCCATAGAAGAAAATAAGAAATTATTGAAAACTTCGAGGAAAACCCCTCAATCTTCAAAACCTCTACTGACACGGGTAGTTCCGTCTCTCTCCCTCTTTCTTCCTCTCCCTTTTTCATTCTCTCTCCTTTCTTTCTTTCTTTCTCGGGAACCATCTTCAGAGCTTTTCAGCCCTCGAAGAGAATCCATTCTTTTGAAACCATCTTTCGACAGCTCTGATGGACTCATACCAATAATTTTTCAATAACGGCTTCTCTCTGGGCTAAACCATGCACTGAGGGCCAAATAATGAAATTTGGATCACAGGCAGAATTGCTCTCCCTTTACCTTGTACTGTAGGTTTCTGAAACCAATACATTGTAACGAGAAAGCATACTCTACGAGTGTAGAAGGTAGTACGACAACCCCTTGGGAGCACTGAATATTCCGTATTTTCTCTTCACCATTACAATGACCTGAATGACCCCGCTGAGGGGGATCAAGCTTTCTTCACCCAAGATCAATATAGCTGAAATTCAGCCAACATGTCTTGAGCCTCATTATCATAAAAAAAATAAACGCTCAATGGTGGTGTTTGCTAGCCTTTTTTTATCATGTTAATTTTTTTCTCCTTTCAAAAAACGCTGCTGTCTTCGTTATAATAAACGCCTCTTCCCTCTCTCCTCTCGTTCTAATCACTTCATTCACTTCCTCGTCATTCTCCCTTGTGATCTCACTCCTCACTCCTTTCTCAACCCACCAACCTCTGTCCACATTATTTCCTCTTCCTCTTCTCCTACACTGTTCCCCTCTTTTCCAACATACCCTCCCTTTTCTTTTCCGTCATTTTTCTCCTTGATTTTCTTACTCACCTCTTAGCCTAAATTTACTCAAGAAGGTATCTCTCCCTCTTCCTGTCAGATCCCATAGAAGAAAATAAGAAATTATTGAAAATTTCAAGGAAAACCCCTCAATCTTCAAAACCTCTACTGACACGGGTAGTTCCGTCTCTCTCCGTCTTTCCTCCTCTCCCTTTTTCATTCTCTCTCGGCTCTCCTTTCTTTCTTTCTCGGGAACCATCTCTAGAGCTTATCAGCTCTCGAAGATAGTCTATTCTTTTGAAACCATCTTCCGACAGCTCTAATGGACTCATACCAATAATTTTCCAATAAGGTAACTTCTCTCGAGGCTAAACCATGCTCATAAGGTCAAATAATGAAATTTGGATCACAGACAGTTATATGCTCTCCCCTCACCTTGTCCTACGTCCTACATATTCGTATATGTTTCAGAAACCTATATATAGGACAAGGGACAAGGTAATTTAGCGTAGTTGAAAAAGGCGGTAAGACAATCCCTAGGGAGCGCTGAATATTCCGTCTTTTCTCTTCACCATTACAATGACCTGAATGACCCCGCTAAGGGGGATCAAGCTTTATTCACCCAAGATCAATATAGCTGAAATTCAGCCAACATGTCTTGAGCCTCATTATCATAAAAAAATAAACGCTCAATGGTGGTGTTTGCTAGCCTTTTTTTATCATGTTAATTTTTTTCTCCTTTCAAAAAACGCTGCTGTCTTCGCTATTTCTGTGTCCAGGACGCCAATTGTACCGTTTCGAACTTTTGAGCTTTAAATTAACTCGGGAAATGGATCAAAAACTTTTGATGGAGATATAGAATATTGAAACACTTAGAAAATAGACCACATTTGAGATTTAAGTTATGAATACTCCATAGGTGTTCAGCTCTGAAGTTAGTATTCATACATCGTTTTCGTCGTACATAGTTTTCGCCTAATCACCTATTCCAAGTATCCAAGTTTCCTTCCTTGTTGTACAAATTTAACTGCGACCAGACTTTTTTCGACACTGTGTATCAAAGTTGCCAAGCTAGCAGCTGGTAACTATCTAAAACCTTTAAATTACCTTCTCTATGTTTACCAGGTAACATGGGCTTGACAGCTGAAATATTTGCTTTTCGGAAGTAGGTGCACGATAGTATGTCGGAACGTATATACGGAGTACTAAAGGGTTGGGGAATATACTAGCATACAGCTCATGAAAGGAAGGAGCTACGTATCATTGTTTTGCTTCCAAATGTCTATTTTTTGTTTTTCGAAGGTTTTGTGTTCATCAGAAACAATAAGAAAGTTGAGTATATCGTGAACGAAAAGGAAACTATTTATTTTCCATCCAAGTTATATTCACCGTGACATAAGTGATCTTGCTTTTGTAGGGGACTTGTGAATTCAAGTGCCATTTACTGTTAATAATAAAAGCAAGAATAAGGATGCCACGTACCGCGTAACGGATAATGTATCTAGGTTCAGCATAATTTTATGTAACCATAATGTAAGATGTACCTACCTACTTGAATGTCTCCCAGCTTTCTTCAAACGTATTAGTCAGAGTTGAAAATGTGTTTCTATTAAGAGATTCAAAGTGTCTAAGAAACATTTTAAAATTCTACATTTTACTAATTAAATTGTTGTCAGCTTGAAAGACTATTTACAATTCTTTTTGTAGTGCCTACAAAGTTTACAGAAGGAAAGTTACTCCTATCTATCGCCTACATTCAATGAAGTACCCCGCAAGTTGATAAAATATTCCATTTGGCCCTAGTTCTCGACTGTTATTTCAGGAAAGCAAACTTTTTACAATCTCTGAATAAATAAAATTAATTAATAAACAAAAGCTCAAGAATGGCGAAGGGCAATGGGATCGAGACCAGGAGAAAAGGAAACAAGATCATCTTTAATTATGAAATAAAAAATATTTCCTTTCCTGAAATCTAATTTGAAAATTTTAAACTCTTTAAGAAGTAGATAAATAGAGAAACGATGAAAACTTAGAGGGAAATAAGGGGTGAGAAAAGGGAGTAAAAGGGAAATGGTAAACGGAATGCTGCAAATTGCAATCCCTTCAAAATGCGCCTTTACCGCCATCGGTATGGGAAAAGTGCGACCACGGAACTGACGATCATGTTCTGGAGTTCCGGGTTCGATCCCCACAAAGTAGATCGAGTATGTTCCATTGTAATGTAATCTTTTTCATAGGGAAGCATGATCAGCAAGGGCGAAAAGCTAGTGATATTATAAAAGAAGATGAAAATGGGCCTAAGAAAAAATATTCGAAAGTGGAAGGAAATAATGTGTGGTATTATACCTACTGAGTATACTGTGGTATTATGAGGAGATTTTGCCCCTCTACTATGCCTTTTCTTACAATCCGTCCTAATTGCCAGCACAAGTGTTGACCTGTCTACTAAACTCGAACAAAAAGAAAGAAAACAGCTTTCAAGTAAAAGTCTCGAAAAAAGTTTCGATTCGAAGCTCCCTTATTTCTTTTGCTTTTCTTTTGAAACTACAGAACTTCTCTTTCGCGTTTTTCCTCCTAAATTCTCAATTTCTTTTTTCTTACGAACCTAAATAGTCGCATAAAGAAGAATTCCAATGTATTCACTGCGTAATCTGTGTATTGGTTAGATCCGAAAATTCTGTTCAGACCTTTGCTTGTCTTTAAGAGACATTGAGAGGATTGGAATACATCACATGCCTTCAGGCACACTCCATTTGTCAAGGGTCTAGGCATTGCCTTGCCCTTGGGATCAATTTGATTTGAAGAAACCATTTACATTCCAAGAGGGATGTGGCGAGTGGGGTTGGCATCTTAAAAGCCGATCAATATTCCCACTTATTTGGATCTGTCCGATCTACAAAAGCGTCGAACCAATCGGCCAATGGTGAGAAATTTCGTTGAAAGATGAAACTTGAAAATTGGAATTCTCACCACATGTTGAACCCGCATATCTGAAACCGATGTGATGACGGTGAAAACTCTCTAATAGAGAGTGTGTACTCGTAAGAGAAATTTGGACTTTTCTTTTTTCTTGATTGAACGCAAAAGTTCTCGCCGGATAGCGAATATTAACATTAGGATTAGGAGCGGTCGGTGCATCGTATAACATCAGGTCATCAGGAACGGTGCTGCAAATTGCAATCCCTTCAAAATGCGCCCTTACCGCCATCGCCATTGGTATGGGAAAAGTGCGACCACAGAACTGACAATCATGTTCTGGAGTTCCGGGTTCGATCCCCACAAAGTAGATCGAGTATGTTCCATTGTAATGTAATCTTTTTCAAAGGGAAGCATGATCAGCAACGGCGAAATGCTATAGTGATATTATAAAAGAAGATGAAAATGGGCCTAAGAAAAAATATTCGAAAGTGGAAGGAAATAATATATATGGTTATATGTTATATGTATACTACGTGAGTACGAGTATACTGTCGTATTATGAGGAGATTTCGCCCCTCTACTATGCCTTTTCCTACAATCCGTCCTAATTGCCAGCAAAAGTGTTGACCTGTCTACTAAACTCGAACAAAAAGAAAGAAAACAGCTTTCAAGTAAAAGTCTCGAAAAAAGTTTCGATTCGAAGCTCCCTTATTTCTTTTGCTTTTCATTCAAACAATGTTCGAAACTACAGAACTTCTCTTTCGCGTTTTTCCTCCTAAATTCTCAATTTCTTTTTTCTTACGAACCTAAATAGTCGCATACAGAAGAATTCCAATGTATTCACTGCGAATTGGTTGGATCCGAAAATTCTGTTCAGACCTTTGCTTGTCTTTAAGAGACATTGAGAGGATTGGAATACATCACATGCCTTCAGGCACACTCCATTTGTCAAGGGTCTAGGCATTGCCTTGCCCTTGGGATCAATTTGATTTGAAGAAACCATTTACATTCCAAGAGGGATGTGGCGAGTGGGATTGGCATCTTAAAAGCCGATCAATATTCCCACTTATTTGGATCTATCCGATCTACAAAAGCGTGGAACCAATCGGCCAATGGTGAGAAATTTCGTTGAAAGATGAAACTTGAAAATTGGAATTCTCACCACAAATGTTGAACCCGCATAACTGAAACCGATGTGATGACGGTGAAAACTCTCTAATAGAGAGTGTGTAAGAGAAATTTGGACTTTTCTTTTTTCTTGATTGACGGTTGAAAAATGAAACCCCTCCCACCGTATCCCCAGAGCTCGAACTTCTATTCAGCGTTTTTCCGTCGAAGGAAAAAAAGTACATTTGTTTCTCTTCGTTCTAAGCTTGAATTATTGACTCTTTGCTGAATACATGTACACACCAATAGAAGGTAATGGGGGAGGAAAATTCGAATGTATGCTTCAGGCCTTGGGAGTTGGGAATGCTTCAAGCCTTTGGGTATGCCTTGAAACTTGAGAACTTCCTCGAAGCACATACGAAGGGGTTCGTCTCAAGGTGAGAAGAAATCATAGAATCTGGATGTTGTGTCAGGGCCCAGACATTTTCACCGATTTCTTTGAAAACATTGACAGTGATTTACAGAAGCTTTAGATAATACAAAAATTTGATCAATGCCTAGTGTGCACGTTGTTCGGTAGTACAATGTTGTCCTTGCTGGACATGGATCTCTGAGAGAAATTATCAGTAGAAATCCAAAACTATTCAAAAGACAAAATGGATTCCTCTTGGAAAAACGTAGTTCAGATTCAACAAAACCACAACAAATATTTCCTCCTCTGCAACAAAGCCTTTTCACAATCTGGGATTATTTGTCTGAATGATTTAAGAATGACTCTTTTTGCAAAGCTATTGGAGTGAAAAAGTTTGAACTTTGTAAAAAGAAAATAAGTTCTAGTTGAAACTGAAGTTGCAGCTATTATTCTCTGTCTTGGTAAAAACTTCAACTTCGGTCTTAAAGAGCATATTGCAATAAATTTTAAAGCCGATTTTTCTTCCGCCCATATAAAACTTATTAGCAGTCCCTACAGCTCTCACACCGCATTTATACTGCTAGGATGAGACAGAAAAGTCACTTTTCCCTCTACAGTTTTAATAGGCGACATTCATCTCCCTACAATCCATTGCGACGAACCCCTCTGAAGTCATAAGGAGGCACTTCAGGTTTAAAATGAGTATTTGAAAATTGAGGTAAATCCAAAGATGGTTGAGTAACTTTTGTTGAATTTCTTTGTCAAAAGGGCTGTCGACAGGGCTGTATTTTCTTCAATCTCATAACCTTATCAAGTTGTGATTAGCTAATAGATAACAAGATAACAAAGTCAGAGTAATGATTTTTTTTCTCTCTTAAGCGCTTTAACAATGCTTATGGACATGTCGTTCGCGCTGGTTCCTCAATAATTAGATTTTGTCGATAATTTTGAGGGATCTTAGTGCATCGAACATGAGAGTGCATCGAAACCAGCCTTGTCATCGGCCAGTAACGGAGGGTCAGGGAGGAGGGAACGTAATTGGGCATCAATAGGGCAAGAGAGGATATGTTTCACCGTAAGGATTTCTACGCACGGTTGGGGGCTTCTAGTGAATTATATGAATCATAAGTAAATCAGCTACATATTCCTTATTTCCCCCCTACGAAGTCGCGTACTTATGCTTTGAATTTATTAGGTAATCTTTTATAACAAGCTTCTTAAAACGGTCCTGATACTTGTCGATCTATTTTTTATTCCTACTTGATTAAAAAGCTACATATAAATAATAAATTAATAGATAAAGTCAATTTGGCGAATAAATAAGACACTACTAAAATATGTATTTAAAACAATCAACTCAATATATAAAACATAGATAAAGTTGACAAATTTACGTCATATTTATACAGTCATGGATGGACTTGATTAGTTCATGGATAGACAACTTTAAATTGACCCTCTGATAGTCTCTATATTACCAGATCCCCTTTGGGAGAACTAACATAGTTAACTTTTATTGTACCTACCGAAACTGAAATGGAGAACGGTTTAGTATAGGAACCTCAAAGGTACTTTTCTGAAACAAACCAAGATTGAAACAATACAGTCGAACCTGTCGAAGTGGGAATTCCAAGGGACCGACAATTTTTTCCCACTTATCCAGGTTTCCCAGTTAAAAAGTGTCCCACTTAGAGAGGTTTCCATTTTCCTATTCCCATCTAAGTGGGAATCCAAGGGACCGACAATTTTTTCCCACATATCCAGGTTTCCCAGTTAAAAAGTGTCCCACTTAGAGAGGTTTCCATTTTCCTATTCCCACTGGTTTGGATGAAGAGGAATATGCTATGCTTTCCTACAAATTCCCACTTTCAGAGCTCCGCAGAAGGCTCCGGACCTAGGAAAATTGCAACTTTTCCCACTTACAGAGGCTCCGGACCGAGTATCTAGAAAAAGTCATTCCCACTTATAAAGGCTCGATTTTCCCATTGAAACAGGTGTTTTAGTAAAAAATGAAGGGGCCACGATTTTTTTCCCCAGTTATCCAGGTTCCCCACTTAGACGAGTCCCACTTAGACAGGTTCGACTGTATTTAATTTGTAGGGAAACAAATTGAAATTTCAAAATTTCGAACGCATAACATATTATGTACGTATGTAGGTACGCTGAGGGGAGACAAAACAAATTCAAATATAATTTCGAGTAGCGAGAAAAATGACAATGGACTTATAATAGATGTGTGCTGTGGCAAGCGGAAAATGGCGGACATTCGCAAAACAAAAATAATAAAATGAGAAAAAAAAGCTCAACTCAAATAAAATAGCGATTGAAAATTGAATGTGAGAGAGCGTCACAAATCAAGAGCTGTAAATCAAAAGGAATTTAATAAAATGAAACGGATGATGAGGACGATGACAGGGGATACTTGACATTAAAAGCAGAAACTGGAGGAAGGTTTTGCTGTTATGGTGTGGGTACTAACTAAATGAAGTGAGCGCTAAGGGAATGGGGATTATGGTAAGCTTGGTAGAATCGTTACTGCCCAATACTATGGATAACAAAGTGATACATTCTTTTGTAGGTATAGTTAACGGATTAACGCGAGTATGTTGAACATATGTTCCAATGCTTTCCTTAGTCGATTAAGTAGCTCAAACTCTGTAATCGAAGTATTCGTATGTGTACCTACTTTTCTTTTGGTTTGAAATTGTATTCTGCCATATCCAGATTCACAAGAAGCTCTGGAGGTGATTCAAGATAATAGCGGATTTTCTCAATGCTAATGTCCTCAAGAAAACACGATTTTTACCCCACTCACCGTCTAGCTAGGTTGTATAATCACATTAGTTATTCAGACGCTACTAAAAGCGAGTCACGTACAGTCACAAGTGTTCATGGGGACATTATCGGGGAGCTCTAAACAAGGGGAATAGAGATGAGAGAGAGATTCTTGCCTGGATGTTCTTAAAAGAATATCAGAGCAAAAACCAGCCAAAGAAACAGACAGCGGGAAAATATAAGCGAGGGGATGTGGGAGAAAATGGCAGGAAAAGAAGTTTTCCCATGTACAGGGTGTCACTCTGAATTTTGTTTCAGAGGATTTCGATTCTTGCCTGGATGTTCTTAAAAGAATATCAGAGCAAAAACCAGCCAAAGAAACAGACAGCGGGAAAATAAGCGAGGGGATGTGGGAGAAAATGGCAGGAAAAGAAGTTTTCCCATGTACAGGGTGTCACTCTGAATTTTGTTTCAGAGGATTTCTGAAAGTCACTGGAGCTGGTTTTTCATAAATTTTATATTACGTAAAGCGATTTCTTTTTCGCCGTGTCCAAACTAGAACATCCGAATAATTTGAATTGTATGATTGCAGTGATAGTAAACCAATATTGTCAATAACGATGCAATTTAGAGGAAATCAGAGAGTCTCAAATGCATAGCGATGAGTCTTTTCATCAAATCAGAAGGGGGAGCTAAATATGACGATGACGTATTAGGTAATAACTAATAATCTATACCTATACTTAATAATAGATCGATTTATCCTAGGGTTAGCTTACCTGGGTTTCGGAGTTATGGTCACATTTTAAGAACCTGATTTTCTGACATGACACAAAAAAGCTTTAAGGTCTCCATTCTGGAGCACCCTATATTGACGATGTGTTTTATATGGATCTCAGCCAAGCTCACATGCTTAGTCGCTTAGTATGTAAGGCCAATATTTCTATCAGCGAGTTGCCAGCTGTTACCAGAGTTTCTAATTTTCCAGGGGAGAAGAAAAAAACTTTACCCATATATAATTTGTTAACACTTTTTCAGCACGGCAATTTTTTGTTCAGGTCCCCCATCTCCCTCCCCACCAATTCCCCTTATTTCCTGTGGTTTAAATTAGCTTCGCTGTGATAGAATGAAAAGACCTCATGAAGTATTTCGGTCAAAATAATGAATTGGATGTGGGTTGCCTATGACCCCCGGGTCAACAACTCAATGTCCAAATGAATGTTTTCAAAAATGTCGGGGAAAAGGTCTGAAAATTGGGCAACTTAGAGATAACATGAGACTATAATCGATCGATCCGGAGGTTAGTATACCTGTACATAGGTATGTACGTAGATATGTTTGAGTACCTATGACCTATGTAATAGTAAGTATATTTACAAAATAAATGGGTATTGTAAGGGAGAGCTTGTAAGTTTTCCAGATAGGAAGGTTCCAGTCCTACACAAACAAATTCAATCTGTTTCCTGTAATTTCTCACAACATAAAGTTAAATAATTTTCCTATTTTTGATTGTTAACAGGAGAGAGAGAGAGAGAGAGAGAGAGAGAGAGAGAGCTTTTTATACAAATATTTATTCTAACTTTTTACTTTGGAAAATATCTTTTTTCCCTCAGTTAAAATTTCAATGTTTATTCAACATTTGCATAATTTAACAAAGCAATATTGTTAACAAGTATACCTGTACCAGGTCTACCCTTTTTTCATCAAAAGGGAACCGGTGGCAATGGAGGAGGAAAAGAAAGGAGGGACAGGAGCAAATAAAACGGAGGCAGAAGAAAGAGATTCCGAATTGGGAAAAATGAAAGAGAATTCGTGAATTCAGAGACAGAAAATGGAACTTTGGGAAAGAAAAAAAAAAAACAATGGATTAGGTATACTGATGACGATAACTTGATAATGGCGCTAATGACTTAGTTGCAAAATAGAATACAGGGAGAAGAATAAGAGAGGATTAAAAAGAAATAGAAATTTTTGAGGAAAAAAAAGGAGAGAAAATTTTGGAGAAAGGATCGTTGGCAAAGTAAAAAGATAGGTGTACAAGGCTTTGTAAAACAGTGAGGGTTGAAATTTACATAAAAAATAAAGGAGGGACAGAAGGAAATAAATGTGACAGAAAAACCCTTTTCACCGTTAAGGACACCTTATAGCCTGAAAATGACGTCCTGAAGAAAAAGGAAAGTAAAAACAACACTTCAGGGTGGTTCATGGACTCATGGCGAAGGGACGGAAAAGCTATAAAAATGTTTTGAAAATCCTGGAAATCTGAAACACGTATTATTTTTCCTTACATAATAACTACATATATAGGACTAGGTCTTAGGTAACAAATTTACCAAATGTAGTCAAAATCGGACTGACCTTTCGAGAGATATGGCGCAAACAGACGAACAAACTAAAGGGAAAATCGCCAAAAGTGAGACCTTACTTCGGTCATCCCGTAGAAATGGAAAAGAAAATATTTCCCCTCATCAGAGTGCTGTTGAGAAGCAAGCACTCTAACAACAAACCCCATCGACTGTACACACTGATGGGTATAACAAATATTTAACAAGTTTTCAAGAGTATAAGGGCATGTGTTTGGGGGAGCTTTCAAGAAGAAATAAACTTGAGAATTAAGAAGTCAAAAACTGGCGTTTCTTTCAGCTCTTTCCAGGTGTGTGAGCTAGATGTGTTGAATGAGTTTTTCCTTTCATTGTAATTTAAGTCAGTTTTAAAAGTCTTAGCTTGATGGACCCGTGATCTCATCAGAGGGTACAGAGGACTGTCTCCTCTGATGCAGGTCACAAGATGCCTTACCATCTAGGCAATAAAAAGCGTTATGGCACCTATTGTTGAGTTGAGATATGGATCAGCAGTTGAGAATCTTCTTTCAAATATCCTCACGAAACCCTCGATTGTCAATTGCACTTATAAACGATTCCCCCAATTCAAAGGTCACTTCTCCACTATTTTCTTTCACTACCCAACTTAGGTACATCCCACGTGATTTTGCAGCTTTTTTTGGGTCGAATTTCAACTGATCTCTAAAAGCTCTTAAGACTCGTCTATTTTAGAACCCCCTCTCGTATTATACTGACGAATATGATCAGTCTTTTCTGTTTGTCTATTAATAGTATTTCTTTGTTTATATCCAGCTTGTTTATTACTTCGACTCTCTTGTCCTTCCTCTTGTACCTTCTAATTTTTGCCTTCGGCAATTATGTTCGCGGATTCGCGTCCCGAATCGACATTTTGGATATTTGGCAAGCCTAAGAATAGGTATAGAATCGAACATTACAGTGGAACCTTAGAAACTAACCACCAACAAACACATCAGAAAAGTACAGTAGAACCTCAATTATTTCACCTAAGTGTGGGCCCGAGGCAAGGGTAGGTGAAATGATTGAGATTTTTGAGGTGAATTAGAGTGTGAAATAATTTAGAGAGTGAAATAATAGAGGTTCTAACTGTTAGAGTTTTGTAACTATTGGTCAAAGTACTATTGAGAACGTTTTTGGTGGAACACAGAATCTACCCTGTATATTCAGACAATGGTTCTCTCTTTACATCACTCTTCCTTACATTCTTCTATTTTTCTTTCCTTTTCCCTCCCTCCCTTTTCTCCATCTCTTTCTTTCACCTCTTCTTCCCTAGCTTTTCTGTCTCTCTTTCTCAGCCCGTCTATCTTCCTACCCTCACCTCCTTATCCGTTCTCTCTCTCTCTATCTCCGTTTCTGTCATCTATTATCATTCTTGTTTTATTTATGTTTATTGACATTCATTGAATTTTCCCCCTTTCTTCGTTTGAACCTCTCCTACTCCTCCCTCCCTTTTCTCCATCTCTTTCTTTCACCTATTCTTCCCTAGCTTTTCTGTCTCTCTTTCTCAGCCCGTCTATCTTCCTACCCTCACCTCCTTATCCGTTCTCTATCTTTCTCTCTCTCTATCTGAGTCTATCTCCTTTTCTGTCATCTATTATCATTCTTGTTTTATTTATGTTTATTGACATTCATTGAATTTTCCCCCTTTCTTCGTTTGAACCTCTCCTACTTCCTCTTCTTTTCTCTCTCTCTCTTGTTCCCCTTCGTCCTCTCTGACGGTCTGTTCCCTGTACTTTCAGAGGGTGCTATCAACTGATGGCTATCTCTCTCTCTCTCCCTCTCTTCCCTTCTCTTTCGCCCCTCTCTCTTCTTCTTATTCTCCTTTCTCACCTTCCTCTCTAAGGGAGGGAAAGGGTGTATTTATTCTCTCTCTCTCTCTCTCTCTCTCTCTCTCTCTCTCTCATCGTTCAATGAAGTAATATTGAAAGTTCAGTCTGACAGCTGACAGGTACCCTCTCTTCCCTTCTCTTTCGTCCCTATCTCTTCTTCTTATTCTCCTTTCTCACCTTCCTCTTACTCGATATTTTCTCTTTCTTCCTCTCTCTCTCCTCTTTTTGTTCAGGGTGTTGTAGTGCCGTCGAAGATAAGAGAAACAGATACGTATCGATAGATAGGAGGGAGAGAGAGAAGGGAGGGAAAGGGTGTATTTATTCTCTCTCTCTCTCTCTCTCTCTCTCTCTCTCTCTCTCTCTCATCGTTCAATGAAGTAATATTGAAAGTTCAGTCTGACAGCTGACAGGTACATAAAAAAAGGAGGGAATGACCCAAAATAAAAGTAAGAGAAATCGAGGAACAGGAGGAGATAAAAGGGGGATTTTTGCTATTATGTGAGAAAAATAAACTCAACAGCCGGGATTTAACAGGTCAGATTAAATCGGAATTTAATCTAGGATCGATTAACTGAGTATGGTAAAGCTCATTCCCTCCTGATAAGCTAACAATATCTCATCCTATTCTTTAATAATTATTGAATTATCTTTTATTTAATAGTATTAATTTGTCTTTTCGTGTCATCCAGGGGGTTGATTATCTCCCTCATAATTAAATTTATCTCTCTCCCTCCCTCTTTCCCTCTCTTTCTATTTCATTTCTCTCTCTCTCTGCCTCTCTCTCACTTCTTTTGCCTTACATAAATCCGAGATGACATCACATCCACCTCAATTATTTATTGGAGTATGTACATAATTTTAGATCAAGGGGATTCTTTTCATTTTTCTCAACCCAAAGTCTGAGTTGCTAAAACAGAGGACATTTGATATGTTTACACTGTACCTTGTGCAGGGTGAGAGAGATAGAGAGAAGAGAGAGGGAGAGAGGAAAAGAACAAACTTTTGAGCCTTTAGGGTTTAGGGGTTCGGAATTTCTAATGCTTTTCCGCCGATTTTTTTTTTTTTTTTTTTTTTTTTGTTTTTATTTAAAGGGGCCACATTTTTTTTAAAGGGCTTTTCCCCCCGTCTCTCTTTCACCTTTTCTTCTAATGCCATAATTATGTACCTCTGTTTTTCTTTCGATCCATTATTCCATTCTCTTCCCTCTTCTTCTCTCCATATCTTTCTCATTCACTCTCAATCCAGAAAGTATATATATACGAAACTCCCTCTCTAATTCACTGTTTCCCCTATTTGTTATTCTTCACACCATTACATTACCTCTCTCCCTCACACTCCTGTCCTTCCCCCCTCTCTCCCTCTCTCTGTCCTTTCCTTTTCCCCCATTCTTTCTTCTCTCATCTCTCCCACACACACATACACCTGCTCCTTCTCTTCTCTTTCTTTTTTAGCACTGTTTTGTTTTTCACATTTCGTTTTTTTTTTTTTTCTCTCTCTCTCTTTCTTCTCTTAATCAAATTTTCTCTTTTGTGTGTTATAGTGTCGGTATGTAACGTGCGAATATACTGTGTGATGCTGGAAAAAGTCCTCCCAAAGATCGAAAAAAGGTAAATAAAGCCTGTCCTCATGGCCAACCCTAGGAACTCTGTTATTTGGTAAGTTGGTCAGGCTACCCGCCTTCTCACCTTAACCACACCGGCCTCATTGAGGCCAGGAAAAGACAGGAAGCGATTGTCCAGATCACGCTTCCGGATACCAACCATATACATATATGTAACGTTGCTTAACCTCAGTAATATGTCGGGAATTATTGCATTTAACGTGCTAGTTTCAATTACAATCAAAACGGTAGTTTTTTTTTTTTTTTTTTTTTTTTTTTTTTTTTTTTTTTTTTTTTAAAAGGACTTTTTTTT